>NW_021834410.1:7500-27500 GCF_006345805.1 Octopus sinensis
GATTTTCTAGACTAAAGGCGGTGCTCCAGCATGTCCGCAGTCAAATGACTGAAACAAGTAAAAGAGTAAAGAGTAAAGAGTATGTCATCAATCATTCGAGAGCGGAGGACAAGATATATGCTGATCACTGCTGTCGATGAATTAGCGAGTAATTTACTGCAATGGATTTCTAGGCATAGGAATTTCCCACATCGGACGAAGATCCAGAATGTCGTACATTGATTAAACTCTCGCATGATGTCGGGTTATAAACTGAAGGCCTCAAAAATGTCTTGTAAGACAGGAACGTTTGGAGAAAAAGACTAAGGCCGGACCGGGCAACCCACCCGAAACGATAGAACCCACATCAACTTTTCAAATCCCGCTAACTGTAGCCTGTGTAGAATCCTGTTACGGAAAAAAATATATTAGCGACAAAGGCAGTGTTAACCCCAAGAGGTAACTTAGATAAGATAAACTTAGATATGTTTTGACCAAAGATTGGTCCAGGCCATGTCTAACTTAATAGCACCACCTGATAGGATTATTCGAATCCTGTTTAAGGCAAGTTTTGTTTAAGTCAAGTTTTGTTTAAGTCAAGTTTTGTTCAAGTAGTGAGTTCTTGTTGGGTGAGTTGTATCCAATTATGGGTGGCTTATCTGGTATTCTTTGAAGGAATCTATCCAGACTCCGTTTAAAGTTGATGGGATCCTTTTCCTCTTTGATCTCCCTCGGGACAATGTTAAATAGGGCAGGGCCTGTTGAGGAAGAGAAATTATGTTGCAGTGTACATGTATGTTGTGATCTTGAATTGGGCAGGGGTCGTATGGCCCGTGGTCCCAGTCTTGGATGAACCTTGAAGCTAATGTTAAGGGCAAAGTTGGGCAAAGTTGGCGGTATATTCTCCACATCGTACAAAGTTGGCGGTATATTCTCCACATCGTACAAATGATGTACCGCTCACGGCGGTACATCATTTGTACGATGTTATCCTCACTTAAACGTGGATGTTCTATTAGAAAAAAAAAAAAAACTTTACTGCGGTAGATAACACGAGAGAAAGTCTCGTATTGGCGATTGGTGCAAAATGCATTCCTGTTTATATCGTTAGCGGGGAGTACAATCTCCGCTACCTCCAGTACCACGATCACTAGATCACGGGATTTCGACCTTGTTTGGTTTTGTCAATGATGGACACACGACGCTAGAAGCAGCAGCGATTCACCTCCTTGCCAGCGATATATAAAATAACAGTACCAGAACAGGCGCTGGTATCGTGATTAGCCAGTTAGCTTGTTAAGAAATACAACAGAGGTAGTATACTGAGAGATATCAATATTGCTGTAGTAAAGTTTGTTCTAACAGAACTTGCACGGTTAAGTGCGGATATATTACCCCTGATACTGCTGAGATTTCCTGTCCCTCCTCTATCCTATGGTCTTCTTTTGCTACTTTTAAATAAGATCTTATTCCAAATCCCATACGGACGCGTATGTTTGATCTCTTCCCAGGCATCTGTTATTTTCTTTTACTTGTTTCAATCACTGGATTGCTGCCATTCTGGAGCACAGCCTTGAAGGGTTTAGTTGAATAAATCGAACCCGGGATTTATTTTAAGTCTGGAACTTATTCTATAGGTCTCTTTTGCCGAACCATTGGGTTGTATGGGAATGTAAACAACCCAACGGTTCGACATGTCAAGCAGTGGGAACACACACACACACACACACACATATACACACAACGGGCTTTCACACAGTTTCTGTGCACGAAATTCACTCATAAAGTATTGGTTAACCCGGGGCTATAATAGAAGACGTTATAAGGCAGCGAGCTGGCAGAAACTTTAGCACGCCGGACGAAATGCTTAGCAGTATTTCGTCTGCCGTTACGTTCTGAGTTCAAATTCCGCCGAGGTCAACTTTGCCTTTTATCCTTTGGGGGTCGATAAAGAAAGTACCAGTTACGCACTGGGGTCAATGTAATCGGCTTAATCCCTTTGTCCTTCTTTGTCCCCTCTATGTTTAGCCCCTTGTAGGCAATAAAGAAATATATAATAGAAGACGTTTATATATACATATTAGATGTACAACAACGATACTGATGTTCTGGGACTTCTTATATATATCCTCCATTAGTTTATAAGAGCGGGCTTTTGAAATACTCGCGGCCGCCAAACTAGTTTGCTGGCACCATTTACAGATTTGTACCTTGTGCCGGTCGAGGGATCGCGGGTTCGAATCTCAGACCGACGATGTGTGTGTTTATGAGCGAAACACCTAAGCTCCTCACGGCTCCGGCAGAAGGTAATGGCGAACTTCTGTTGACTCTTTCACCACATCTTTGTCTCACTCTTTCCTCCTGCATCTTACAGCTCACGTGCGACGGACCGGCGTCCCGTCCAGGTGGGGAACCTATACGCCGAGGAAACTGGAAAACCGGCCCTAATGAGCCACGCGTGGCTCGAGAAGGAACAAACAACAATAGTATAATATGCTTGCATAACGAAATACCATGTACCTACAGATCATTAATATTTATGTACCAGCTTCCGGGAATGCGTTTATTATGTAAATTGGTATATGCAATAACGTTACACCAGTGTATTGAGTGGCTATTTAATCAATATGTTTGAGGGTGATTAATGGATAAGATGGGTGGTGATGAAGAGACACCCCACCCCGAGTATATACACCCATTTTTCGTCTTCGATCTCATTCGTAGTAGCAAAAAATCTCAAACGTAGTAGCAGAAATTAGTGCTGGTTATAAATTCTATAGAATATCTGTAGAAATAACTCTAACAAATATCGGCAAAAATATACATATACTTATATACATGTGGAGGCGAAATGGCCCAGTGGGTAGGGGAGCGGACTCGCGGTCATAGGATCGCGGTCATAGGATTCCCAGACCGAGCACTGTGAGTGTTTATTGAGCGGAAACAACTAAAGCCCCACGAGGCAGGGGATGGTGGCAAGCCCTGCTGTACTCTTTCGCCACAACTTTCTCTCACTTTTTCTTCCTCTTTCTGTTGTACTTGTATTTCAAAGGGCCAGCCTTGACACACTCTGTGTCACGCTGAATATCCCCGAGAGGGTACACGTGTCTGTGGAGTGCTCAGCCACTTGCACATTAATAAATGAGCTGCGACGTCACTGGTGCCAAGCTCTATCGGCCCCTTTGCCTTTCCCTTGGATAACATCGGTGGCATGGAGAAGGGAGACAGGTATGCATGGGCGACTACTGGTCTTCCATAAACAACCTTGCCCAGACTTGTGCCTCGGAGGGTAACTTTCTAGGTGCAATCCCATGGTTATTCATGACCGAAGGGGGTCACAACAATTTATATACATATACATCATTGAACACATTGTGATTCGAACGCGCAGACTACTAGTGAACAGGCAGACGCAGTACCGCTGCAACCGGGTGCTCGTTTAGAGTCTTTAGTTTGGTATGTAATGATATTGCTTTACGCTAAACGTGACATGATATGATAAAAAGCGTACAGAATTAAATTAAAGGAGGAAAAAAAAAATTCCATACTAAGGAGATTCTTACAGACGTGGAATACGATGTAACACTTGTTAAGCACTCCAGAATGAAAAAGCAAACCAGCTGTGATTAACATCTCTTTCTTTGTTTTTTTCTTTCTTGTGTGTGTGTGTGTGTGTGTGTGTGTGTGTGTGTGACGCAGAAAGCAACGAGAGTTTTCTTAGAAGGAAGTTCAAATTCAAGCGGGAAATATCTACGAGGACAACAAAGAAATTTTTTTTCAATATTATCATTATTATTATTATTATTATTATTATTATTATTATTATTATTTTTTTATTTTTTTTTTTTGTAATATATATTCATATCATTGTGGGTTTAGTTGTTAAATTGCTGCATTTTCTTCCAGAAAGGAAACGTAAAACGAGGTATTGGCGTGTGCATGTATGCTTTCATACATACATACATACATACATACATACATACATACATACATACGTACATATACATCTATATACATACATACATACATACATATATATACACACGTATATAAGTATATATATATGAAAGTGTGTATGTATATATATATATATATATATACATATATATATACATATATATATACATACACGTATATCTGTATATATATATATATGAAAGAGTGTATGCATGCATATATATATATATGTATATATATATGAAAGAGTGTATGTGTATAAATGTATGTATGTATATATATACATATATATATATACATATCGTGCGCGTATGCATATATGTATGCATGCTTTTGTGTATATATGCACTTTATGTCTTTATGTATTAATGTATATATATATATATATATATATATACATACATACGTGTGTGTATGTGTGTACGAAAGTTTGTATGTATGTGGGTGTGGTGTCGGAGCAGCTTTTCTTTTAGACATGTATTGAATACACGACTATAATTTAGTTTTATCTTTCCTACGAAAGTTTTCTTTTCATATGAGACTTCTTTTTTGTGTAGGTAGGTTATTCACAATAGTAAGCTTTCAAGATCTATCACCAACAGTTTTAGAACTTCATATTTCATCTTCAGGAAGAAGTGATCTTAGTGTGTGTTGCTGCCTCCTCATAGGAGGCAAAGCCAATAATAATTGGCACAAACGTTACCGTCAGAATGTGAATTTTGATCACCATCACTCAGGTGTTTACTTTTGGATGTGGGGAAATTCAGTGGAATATAGGCGTATTGTTTACTAACGTTGTTCTATCTGGTTTTATTTTGAGTTGTTCTTTGCTCTAAGTGCATAGTAAACTGGTGGAAGGGTGTCGTGTTTAATTGGCTAATAAAACAGTTGGAGTGGTGATGTTTGCAACTTTCACATTCACATTTAAAAATCACATGGGTCATTCGTTGCTTAGCGAATTTTCTTGCTTGTAGTTTGTTGCAAATCAGATAGTTTTTAATTTTATTGTTCCTGTATCATGTTATTTATTTTAAATCATAATTTTCTGTGATGCCTTTT
Organism: Octopus sinensis; assembly: GCF_006345805.1. Lineage (NCBI taxonomy): Eukaryota > Metazoa > Mollusca > Cephalopoda > Octopoda > Octopodidae > Octopus > Octopus sinensis. The sequence continues at coordinate 12,496 of NW_021834410.1, forward strand.
GCGTTTTGTTTTACGAAATGGTTGTTACAAGTTTAACGTCGATTTTTCGGGGAATTTGATTCCAAAGTCTTTCCGAATCATTCTTTTTTCAGAGTAAGAGATGATCACGCTCTAAATCAAGTGAATATTGATTTCAAATTTTGGTACAAGGCTAGCAATTTCCGGGGCGTGGGGCAGTTAATTCGTTTACATAAACTTCAGTATTGAACTGGTACTTGGCGGGATTTGAACTCAAATCATGAAGACTAAATTCCGCTAAGCATTTTGTCTGGCGTGCTGATGATTCTGCTAGCTCCCCGCCTTGAATTAAGCAAATATTAAATTTACTTAAATGATTAAATGATGTACAGATACCTGTACATTAGCATAAAGAATACTAGTTTATTAATGCAGTACGGCACAAGGTTTTTTTGTTTGTTCGTTCTCGGGCTACGCCTGGTTCATTAGGGCCGGTTTCCCGATTTCCTTGGCGTATAGGTTCCCCACCTGGACGGGACGCCGGTCCGTCGAAGGTGAGTTGCAAGATGCCAGAGGAAAAAATGAGAGAAATTTGTGGCGAAATAGTCAGTAGAAGTTCGCCATTACCTTCTGCCGGAGCCGTGTGGAGCTTAGGTGTTTTCGCTCATAAACACACACATCGCCCGGTCTGAGATTCGAATCCGCAATCCCTCGACCGGCACAAGGTACACATCTGTAACAGATACCAGCAAACTAGTTTGGCGGCCGCGGGTATTTCAAATCCCGCTCGTATAAACCAGTGGAGGATATATATAAGAAGTCCCAGAACATCAGTATCGTTGTTGTACATCTAATATGTTTACCTAACTCTTTGGTTCTTTAACTAATTTCAGCTCGAGAGCTGCGGCCATTCTGGAACACCGCCGTTATTTATTCTATAATTATTAATTCGCATTTGAATCATATAAACACTTTATATGTGATTTTTGTATTTCTAATAAACGCGGCGTTTGATGTGTTTGTTTGATGTTACGTCGTGCTTCCGCTTGCATTGTTCGGTTCCTTTGTCTTCTGCTGGTTTGTTACAATACCTGTTGTTGATTTATGTTTGTTTTATTTAAGTCTTGTTTATTATTTCAGCGGAGTTCTTTATCTTTTGTCTAATTTCTAGAGAAGAATCTAAACGAAGCACTTGATAAACAAATACTCGTATTTAAAGCCGACGTTTATGAACGGAATCGGTGTCGACGCATTGATGACGATAGTGATGACGACAATGACCATATGATGATGATGATGATGACGACAACCGTGATAGATTAGCCTAGCAACGAAAATATTTCCTCAAACGCACACGCGTGCGTGCAAACACGTTCGCCAGCGCGCGCACACATACCTCATATTATTCGCATTCTTCCTTCTCTCTCTCTCTCCCTCTCTCTTTCTTTCTGACCCTCTCCCTCTAACTCTCCTATCGCCTGCCGTTCCTTCCCGCTAACTCTACAGCAATATTAATCACACAAACTGCTAATATTTCAATCCGCAAGCCGGCCATGGCATGGTGTCATATCGTAATATATATATATTATACAGTGCGGCGCAAAACCAAAGGGATTTTGCTTTGTTTTTGTTTTTAATCCATTGAAATGTCACCTGAAACAAATAAACGACTGCAACACTCACCTGTTGCCCTTTCTCAATCATTTACTTTTAGTTTAAGTCCTACCAATATATCTTCCCAGCAATTGCAATTCTCAGTTCATAATTTCAGCTCGGTGATTGCTGTTGCTGTTGTCGATGTTGTTGTTGTTGCTGTTATTTAACACCAGGTTAGCTTTTATCGAGCGGACCTGTGATCAAAGTAATTTTCTAATCATTTTAAACGCGCCTTTTCTTCACCTTTAAGTGTATCTTTAAGATTGTGGAGGCGCAATGGCCCAGTGTTTAGGGCAGCGGACTCGCTGTCGTAGGATCGCGGTTTCGATTCCCAGACCGGGCATTGTGAGTGTTTATTGAGCGAAAACACCTAAAAAGGCTCCACGAGGCTCCGGCAAGGGATGGTGGTGATCCCTGCTGTACTCTTTCACCACAACTTTCTCTCACTCTTACTTCCTGTTTCTGTTGTACCTGTATTTCAAAGGGCCGGCCTTGTCACTCTCTGTGTCACGCTGAATCTCCTCGAGAACTACGTTAAGGGTACACGTGTCTGTGGAATGCTCAGCCACTTGCACGTTAATTCCACGAGCAAGCTGTTCCGTTGATCGTATCAGCTGGGACCCTCATCGTCGTAACCGACGGAGTGCTCCTAATCTCTAAGATTTCTGCCAGTGGAAAGTTAACCATCCATCTACGCCTGGAAAGTTATTTTCTGGAGAATGACTTTCCTCAGGGCAGGTCTTTCCCGGGTATGGTCTTGGGAAGCCTGTTCTCTATGAAAGACTAACGGGTGTTCATAGAGTAACTCACCCCTCTCTTATTTCATGGACTGCGATCGAATGAACTTAGAAGGAAGTTCAAATTCAAGCGGGAAATATCTACGAGGACAACAAAGAAATTTTTTTTCAATATTATCATTATTATTATTATTATTATTATTATTTTTTTTTTTTTTTGTAATATATATTCATATCATATTGGGTTTAGTTGTTAAATTGCTGCATTTTCTTCCAGAAAGGAAACGTAAAACGAGGTATTGGAGTGTGCATGTATGTTTACATACATACATACATACATACATACATACATACATACATACATACATACATACATACATACATATACGTCTATATACATACATACATACATATATATACACACGTATATATGTATATATATATGAAAGTGTGTATGTATATATATATATATATATATATATATATATACATATATATATATACATACACGTATATTTGTATATATATATATGAAAGAGTGTATGCATGTATATATATATATGCACACGTATATATGTATATATATATATATGAAAGAGTGTACGTGTATATATATATATGTATGTATGTATGTATGTATGTATATACATATATATATAACGTGCGCATATTGAACAAATACCGCAAAGGATTTTTACGACGCTCTAAAAATTCTCTTACCTCAATGCCTTGCGTTTGCTTGTGTAATAATCTTTTATACTGTAGTCACAAAACCATAAATTTTGGGTGGATGGGTTAGTCGACTGCATGGACCCCAATGCTCTGCTGGCACTGTGATGGGAAAAGCAAGGGCTGATACAGTTTGGCACCTGTGTCGTTGCAGGCAAACTCAGAGCGTAAAAGAGCCGAAACATAATAAACCTCAATGCATTTTGTCCAGTGTTTTAACAATTGCACTGTTCCACCGTTCTAGAATTTAAGTAATGGATCCCCTAACGCAAAAGGTCATGTTGACATCGGCAAATTTTGGACTCAGAATATAAATAGCAGCACAAATACTGCATAACATTTTGTTCGCCGCTCTTACGATTCAGCCAATTTACCACCTCCATACCATATCTTGGAGTACATTATCCAATATATCCTTCAATTTTTAGAGATAGAAGATCTGTCGTTCTCAAACAGCTGCTGTGTCACGCAGATGTGCTGGAAGGGTTATCTTGGTGTGGTGTTGATTTGACTTCTGGGGCTTTAGAAAATCCATACTAATGCTAAAATATCTCGAAAAACATGGAAATCATAAATATGCTATTACACAAATATTGTTAATAAAATTAGCTTTTAATGAAATAAAATGATTTTATTTTTAAATTAAGGAAAAAAACTTCTCCATGCAAAATGCCTCGCGAATTTTTTTAGTTATTCTTTCTTATGCCACAAAGTTGAAAAGATTGACACCCACTACAGCAGAGTATTATTTCAGGAAGATTTAAGGCAGCGAGCTGCAGAATTGTCAGCGCGCCGGACAAAATGCTTAACGGCTTTTCGTCCGTTTTTATGTTCTGAGTTCAAATTCTACCGAGCTCGACTTTGCCTTTCACCTCTTCAGTCGAAAAAATACGTACCAGCTGAGCATTGGGGTTGATATAAATCAACAATTCTCTCTTCTCAAAATGTCAAGCTGTGTGACCAAAGTAGAAAGGATTACAACACAAGCAAACGCAAGGCGGCGAGGTAAGAGAATTCTTAGAGCGCCTTTGCTTCTGTTTGTGTTTGTTTATGAATCAACAGAAGAGTTATTATGTGGTCTCTCAATTAGAGCTGACAGTCAAATGTCCCCATTATTACAACTTATCGTCTTCAAAAATGAAAGAACATTTTGCATGATGCTATCATAAAGAGATCCAGTGCAAGAATACCAAGCGAGATTATCACAAGATGAAGAGTAAAACTAGCGGGTCACATATTCCGGCTACAAAGAACAGCCATATTAAAACAAGTTTCAAATGGCCGACATCGGTAGGAAAAAGAAAGAGAAGGTCGAAAACTACACGGTGCAGAAGAATCCCAACTAAAATGAGACAGACCAATTTTACGTGGCCAGATGTAAGGAAAACCGTAGCCAATAGATACCAGCGGCGTCAGTGTGGTATAGGGCACAGGCGGAATTGATACTGATCCTTGTTACAGGATGTCCCAAAAGAAAGAGAGAAAGAAAGAAAGAAGAATGTAAGGGGAAAGAATTCAGAATTAGAACACCTTTGATTTAATATCAGTCTGAGCATTATATATATATATATATATATATATATATATTTATGCGTATAGGTATTCATGTATAGTAAAGTATATATATATATATATAATATATATATATATATATATATATATATACATACATACATACATATATATCCATATATATATATATACACATGCATATATGGCTACGGGACGTCACCAACAAGAAACAACAAGATATACGAAAACAGATGATTTCAATACGCATACAACGAAAGCAACAAATGGAAAGTAGCATAAGGAACGACCCTTCATTTATTGTCCGTTGTCCTCATTTCGATTACTGAACCACAATATGCATCTTCGAAGACAGTTGTTCCCATAAATACCAAAGTAAAATTTTGGATTTATCGAGTGTGAAAGTTGGGAACAAAAACAGGACAGTGGAGATATGCAAGGAAACCGAACGAAAACAATCATGGAGGATAGTTAGAGCAGAACGAGGGTAAAATAGCGAACGCTGGAGAAATATTTTCTTTGACAAGTGAAAAGATAGAAGAGAGAGATAGGATACGTCCAGTCCTTAGGACAGTCCTGAAAGAAATGAAAGATGATCACGCGGGGAAAAGAAAGATGGACGATGGTCACGTCTGAGCAACGAGAGAGAGAGAGAGGAGAGAGAGGAGAAAGAGGGGAGAGAGAGAACAGGAGAAAGAGAGAGAGAGAGAGAGAGGAGAGAGAGAGAGAGGGAGAGACAGATAAAAAATAGTGAGGGGAGAAAAAAGGGAAATATAGAAAAGATGAGTGGCTGTGTGGTAAGTAGCTTGCTAACCAGCCACATGGTTCCGGGTTCAGTCCCACTGCGTGGCATCTTGGGCGAGTGTCTTCTGCTATAGCCCCGGGCCGACCAATGCCTTGTGAGTGGATTTGGTAGACGGAAACTGAAAGAAGCCTGTCGTATATATGTATATATATATGTATGTGTGTGTGTGTTTGTGTGTCTGTGTTTGTCCCCCTAGCATTGCTTGACAACCGATGCTGGTGTGTTTACGTCCCCGTCACTTAGCGGTTCAGCAAAGAGACCGATAGAATAAGTACTGGGCTTACAAAGAATAAGTCTCGGAGTCGATTTGCTCGACTAAAGGCGGTGCTCCAGCATGGCCGCAGTCAAATGACTGAAACAAGTAAAAGAGTAAAGAGTAAAATGATGGGGGAGAAAAACAGTATAGAATAGTGTCATATATATGAGAAATTACGATAAACACACGTTTACATTATTAGTTCTTACGTACATTTCACTATTACGGTCGCTTGGAACTCTACATTGGATGTTCCAAGTACATTTGGATGCTAACCAGAACGGATCATCAGGGAATACAACTGCATTAAGTTACAGAAACTAATACACACACACATATATATACATTCATTCTAATATTCTTGCATAACGTACACATATATATATATATATATATATAATAATATATATATATATATATATATATATATATATAATCTAACGGTGGACGAACTGTGACGCATGAACATTTACATACTTAAATGCATACATATACATACATACATACATAACTCCTGGAGCGCGCTCGCACAGGCATATACGGAACAGTAATATCTTTTTGAATGTTTACTTAGTAATAATATGAAGCAATTAAAAAAAAACCAATATTCTTTTGGGGAATAAATTATGCATGTTGAAAATAAAATTATTCTTCCAGTTTTTATATTTCAAATACAAAGACATGTCATATTGGCTACGGTTGTTATTGTTGCTGCCATTGTTGTTGTTAATATAACTGTTGCAGCATGGATATATGTTCTACAACGGTCGTCTGGAGGAATAGGAAAAAGTAACAAAAATCGCGCATGCTCACACACATTCCAAAACACACACGCACGTACACACACACACACACACACACACACACACCACACACACACACACACACACAGACGCACATATGTGTTATGACGCATACACATTTACATACTTAAAGCATGCATATATACATATATAACTCTTGATATAGGCTATATTACATATTTTCTATTTTTCTCTCTTTCTACATACACACACACACACAAACACACACACACACAGCCACATATCCGAGAATGTAAGGAATGGAAAAGATAAATAGAGACTACATACGTTTCATAACTATATCATATATTGTCCACCGTTTGTCATGTATACTAACAGTGTACATATTGAAGCTTACTAACTTCTAATACGAGGATCTTCCGGATCGTACTACTATAGGAATGTATGTGTGTGTATATGTGTGTGTATGCATAAAAAAATAGAATAGGTCAAAAGTCACGCATCAAAATATTTCACACTTTATTTATATTACGTTCTTCTTCTTCTTCTTCTTCTTCTTCTTCGTCTTCTTCCTCCTCCTCCTCCTCCTCCTTCTCCTCCTCCTCTACCTCTACTTCTTCCTCCTCCTCCACCTCTTTTTCTTCTTCTTCTTCTTTCTCCTCCACCTCTTCTTCCTCCTCCTCCTCCACCTCTTCTTCTTCTACCTCATCCTCCACCTCTACTTCTTCCTCCTCCTCCACCTCTTCTTCTTCGTCTTCTTCTCCCCCCTTTTCTTCCTCCTCATCCACCTCTCCTTCCTCTTCCGTCTCGAAGAAGAAGAAGTTCTTCTTCTAAATACTTTGCAAGGCGTGCTAACACTTTTCCCAGGTCGAGTAACAACAACAACAACAACAGTGGTAATGGTTTCAAATTTTGTCACAAGGGCAGCAATTTGGGGGGAGGGAGTTAAGTCGATTACATCGACCCCAGTACGCAACTGGTACTTAATTTATCGACCCCGAAAGGATGAAAGGCAAAGTCGACCTCGGCGGAATTTGGACTTCAGGACGTGGAGACAGACTAAAATACCAATTCCTTTACTACCCACAAGGGGCTAAACACAGAGGAAACAAACAAGGACAGACAAACGTATTAAGTCGATTACATCGACCCCAGTGCGTAACTGGTACTTATTTAATCGACCCCGAAAGGATGAAAGATAAAGTCGACCTCGGCGGAATTTGAACTCAGAACGTAGCGACAGACGAAGTACCTATTTCTATTTCTTTACTACCCACAAGGGGCTAAACACAGAGGAAACAAACAAGGACAGACAAACGGATTAAGTCGATTACATCGACCCCAATGCGTAACTGGTATTTAATTTATCGACAACGAAAGGATGAAAGGCAAAGTCGACCTCGGCAGAATTTGAACTTCAGAACGTAGCGGCAGACTAAAATACGGCTTAAGCATTTTGCCTGGCGTGCTAACTTTCTGCCACCTCGAGTAACAACAAACAACAACAACAACAGCAACAGCAACAAGAACAACGATAATATAAATGATATATACATGCACATATCACCTGCCGTTGCATGGATCAACTACCTGTTTCATAACATTGCGCTAATAAACTAACAGCTTCAGAATCCAATTGAAAAAAAAAAAAAAAGTAAAACGAAAGTCGACTCTCTCAATAAGAACAAAAATGCCATAAACATTCTTTGATATTTATTTCACCATTGAGATATTTCTCTATATAAATCACTCATTTCTCTTTTATATAAATACCTCTTTCAACAAACCTCTTTTATATAAACACTGAAGCCGCATATATTCTGTACAACCGCCGTTTAAGATACTGCGGCGATGTTGGCGATGGTAATGGAAGTTCGGGCTGAATAAGAGAGGTTCTCTGTGTGGTGCGGGACTTATTAAAAACATGGCTGGCTACCATACTTTCAATTTTTGTGAGACCTCCAAGTTTAAAAAAGAAAAACAAAAAAAAATACATCTACGAGAGGACAGGGAAATTTATTTCCACTAGAATCAAGTTCAAATTACATCAGTCCAAATTCCTGTCTCAACGCATTGGAATTTCTGTTCCACGATGATATACCATAAACAAAGAAAAAAAACAACAAAAAAACAAGACAAAAAATCAAAACCAAAGCAACAACAACAACAAAAGAAAAACAAAAACAAAAATATTCCACTGCTTATTATATAAGTACAGCAAAGTAAATAAGCCATATATATATATATATATATATATATATATATATATATATATATATATATACATATATGTATAATATGTATATGTATGTGTATATATATATCTCATATACATAATATATATGTATATATTACGTACACACACACGTTCACACATATATGCATATATATATATATATATATAGATATATATGCATATGCATATTATATAATATATATATATATATATATATATATGCATATATATATATATATATATATATATAATATGCATATATACACTCCTGTCACAACCTGGGACCTGAAGACTGCTTTAATGCAAGAAAGTATACTAGTCCCTTAATATTTGATATTCAATTTTTCATCTATTCAATAACACAATCAATACTTCATTTCATTTTACGATATATATACTATTTATACTATATATTCCATATTCTACATTAATATTATAAAGAATATAAATAAAACATAAAAAAACAGACATAGTTGGAATTCTTTTGAATGATATATATAAATATATATGGGTTAGTTAACGTTTGTGTTTTTAAACAGGAAATAACCCCGAGTACATAAAGCAAAGAGGACATATTCTATGAGAAGGCGAAGATCCTTGCATCGTAAGAACGGCCTTTCATGTTACGAGTCATTTAAATAATCTGAATAATCGGTAAGTTCAGAGTAATTCACGTAGTATAATAATAATAATAATAATAATAATAATAATAATAATAATAATAATAATAGACAAATACATAACAAAAACACCAGGACTTACAAACACATATAGCATACAGAAAATTGCACTACTAAGCACTGCACACATCCTACATAAAACACTTTCAATACAGTAACAATAAGAACATCACAACAAATCACAGCACATACCCAAGGCACACAGAGCTGCGCTCGGTAGTGAAGTGAAAGCACACTATAAAAATAAAACTACTGAATAATAATAATAATAATAATAATAATAATAATAATAATAATAATATGGAAAACACTCGGCGAGAAACGGAAGAAAATTTGAAGAAAGAAGGAAAAAACATAATAATAATAATAACAATAGTTTTATTGGCTACCAGGGCCGAACACAAAACATAGAGGACGATACACAGACGAGGGACAGTGAGATTAAACGAATGATGATAATAATAATAATAATAATAATAATAATAATAATAAAGTACGAAATAGCCCGGCCATGGAAAATGAAGAAGGTGAAGATAGTGCCAATTATTGTTGGGTTCTTGGGAACAGTATCAGAAGTATCAAGAGGAATATATATATAAGGAAATTGGAATAGAGTACCCAGTAGAACTCCTACAAAAGGCTTTGCCTCCTTGGCATGGCCAGAGTAATCAGGAAAGTACTAGATAGCTAAAAAGAACGAATGTCATGGTACAGGTATTAAGCCCGCTACGCCTGCAAGATTCCAGGAGGTCCAACAAAACCTGTGATAAAGAGAAAATATTAATAATAATAATAATGATAATCCTTTCTATTATAGGCACAAGGCCTGAAATTTGCGGGGAGGTGGTAAGTCGATTACATCGACCCCAGTGCGTAACTGGTACTTATTTAATCGACCAAGAAAGGATGAAAGGCAAAGTCGACCTCGGCGGAATTTGAACTCAGAACGTAACGGCAGACGACATATCTATTTCTTTACTACCCACAAGTGGCTAAACACAGAGGACAAACAAGAACAGACAAACGGATTATGGAAGCTTCACTTAAGGTTAAACAATGATAAGAACAAGAACAACAACAACAATAACCACGATAATAAGAACAACAGCAATGACGTCATCAACAGCAACAACGACAATGATGACAGTAACAATAATAACACAAACATCAATAACAGCCACAAATCAAAATGCCAAAATTAAATGAAAGTTGATATGAAACAGTAGAATCTTATGACGCTAGCGATGGCCTTTGTCATCAAATAGTTAAGAACCAAAAGTTGATAAAGTGGAGCAAATTATTTTGCAACAGGAAAGAGAAGTTTAACGTTTCGAGCATAAACCAATCATCAGAAAAAGAGGAAATGAATGTCGTGTCGAGGATCGACAAAGTCTATAGGCATCATCTTCCTATAAATAAATTCAGTTTAAAAAAATCTTCAAGTTCTTACTCTTAGTGTTAAATTATGCCATACAAGAATAAGAAATGTCTTTAAATAATGCCTGAAACTGCAACTTAGAAACTCAACCACTAAGGATCTAATCAGATATCTACTTTGTTTTTAATGATTCATGTTTATGAATTCTAGGAAAAGCCTTTTGGGGTTCAATTGTTTTGTTCATATTTCTGGAAGTAATAAGGTTTTCGCTTAATGGAAGAGCGATGAGGAGAAAGTGAAAGGAAGGAAAGAAGGAAAGCCTGAAAGAAAGAAATAAAGAAAGAAAGAGAAAACTGTAAACTTATAAAAATGAAGGAAAAAGCAAAAACCGAGTGTAGGCGGGAGAACTCAGCAAGAAAAGTTTGAAAGAAGAAACGGCGGTGGAGAGCATAAATGCTGAAAAGAGAGAAGGAGATAGAACCGAACGAAATGAAAAGTGAAGTAGAAAGGCAAGAAACAAAGGGCAGATGGAAGTGATGGAAGAAAAGAAGGGAAGAAAGAAAGAGAGAGAGAGAGAGAGAGAGAGAGAGAAAGAGATAAAAATGAAAGGAAGAAGGATGATTGTAGAAATTAAAAGGAGGCAGAGAGAGAGAGAGGGGGAGGGAGAGGGGAGAAAGAAAAGGAGAGAGAGGTGGGAGGGAAAGAAAAAGATAGTGTGAGTGAAAGAGAGGAAGAAACGGTAGCAAAAGAAAGAGAAGGGTGGTGAAAATGAAAGAAAGAACATCGTCGATAGATAGATAGATAGATAGATAGATAGATAGATAGATAGATAGATATATAGATAGATAGAGAGGAAGGAGAAAGAAAAAAGAATGAAAAAAGCATCATTAAAGATATACTATTAGGAAAATAATGAGGATGAAAGATTAAATAATTTGATGAAAGAGTAAATGAAATATAGGAGTAAGTGAGGGACAAAATGGCTATCAAGTAGGTACGAAGGAAGACCAAATGAAAGAGTATTAAGAACGAACATTATAAGAGTTAGAGACAGAGACAAAAGAGATATTTGAAGGAAACTTTACGAGAAAGAATTTCAGAATAAGGAATAAATTGGAGACCGTAAAGAAGATTGAATTTCAAAAAAATATAATATACATGAACGAAAGTAATAGAACAACAAAGAACGATTGATGATATCAATGAAGATGAAGAGACGCTAATAAATGAAAAAAACGATTAGAAATGATGATGAGATGAATAAAAATAATGAAGGCGTGATAACATAATGAAAATAAAATAAAATAAGATAAAATACAAAATAAACGGAAAATATAAAAAAAGCAAATTTCCACAAGTTTCCTTATTACAGGTGCTGCAATAGGATTTCGAGCAAGGATTCAACAGGAAACCCCAACGAGAAATCACTGCAAAAGCAGACGACAAGAAAATCTAATTTTGACAGAAGTTACTCACCGATAAAATGGCTTCTTTCATGACAGGAAATTGATTTGGTCGCGCAAAACTTGTTTCTCCTTTCTTCTTATTTCTTTATGTCACATAAGAAGATTGCGTAGACCACGTGTATATATGTGTGTTTGTATGTATGTATATATGTATATATATATATATATATATATATATATATATATATATATATATATATACACGTATGTATGTCTGTATCTATATAGATGTCTGTGTGCGTTTGCTTATGTGTATGCACATATGCATACATGCGTACATACGTACACATACACATACAGACACACTAGCACATCTACATGTATATATATATATATACACATCCTCCCTTTGGATGGCTGTTGAAGTGGAAGTGAGACGGCCAACAGCCAAGCCGGAGCGAGCGAAACGCGTCATTAATTTGCAAAATGAAAAGAAAAGAGAAGAAAGAAAGACCTGCCGAAAATTGTCAGATATAACATGGTTTCGCCACTGGCGACTTGGTTATATACATAATATAACACGTTATTTATGAGTGTGTGTGTATGTGTGTGTGTATGAGGCAAACCTACACACACACACATATATATAATATGTATGCAATGTATGTATGTGTATATATATATATATGTATATATATGTATAAAAATATATATACATACACATACACACGCATATATATATATATATGTGTGTGTGTGTGTGTATGTGTGTGTATACGCGTATATATATATACGTATACATACAAACATACACATTAAATATATGTACACACATGTATCTATACACACATAAGAATACATAATGCACACACGCATACATATCCACACACACTCAGACATATACACACACACACACACATATATATATACACACATATATATATACACATATATTTATACATATATATATACATGCCCCCTAACACACACACACACACACACACACACAAACATACGCATGTATACACATTTATATAACGTGTCAAGTTGTATATAGTCAATATATTTTTCATTTTTCATGTCATTTGTTCGTACATTCCACTGGTTTGTGATGTCAAGTCAAGCGGAAGAAACACTTCCAGCACAATCACCATCACCACCACCACCTGTATCATCATCATCATCATCGCCCTTGTCGTCTTCGGTTTTTCTAATGTCTGCCATGCGTCCTTAAGACCATCTGGTTGCATTTCTCAGGTTAAAAAAAGAATCTACTGTTCACACATGGAACGGAACCACTTACCCTTTATTGGCTCAACTCCAGTCATCATCATCGTCGTCGTCATCGTCGTCGTCATCGTCGTCGTCATCGTCGTCGTCATCATCATCATCATCATCAACACAACCACCACCACCACCACCACCACCACACCACCACCACCATCATCATCATGAACCATCCCCACCTCCAGACATCTCTGTCTCAAGTCCCAGGACTCATAGCGCAGGTTACCCAGTTTCCATGAGAGTATAAAGTGACCAAGACCGCAGCATTTCCTCTGAACGGGATGCCAGTTCATCTCAGGGTTCCTCCTCAACAGTTGAGGGGACTGGAACTGCGTAAAATGAATTATTTTGCTCGAAATACAATGCACCGCCCGGTCCGGGAATCGAAACCGCGATTTTGCGATGGCGAGAGTAACATCCTCTAACCACTAGGCCACTCACTCTGAGTGTGAGGAATATTCGCTATGAGGAAGGTTGACAGAATCGTCAGCATGCCGGGCAACATGGCTTAGCGTCGTTTACTCCGTCTATACGTTGAGTGCAAATTCAGCAGAGGTCGACTTTGCCTTTCATCCTTTTGGAGTCGATATAAAAAGTGCCAGTTGACTAAAGGGGTCGATGTAATCGACTTAACCCCACTCCGCCCCTGAAATTGCTGGCCTTGTCCCAAAACTTGAAGCCAATATTCGCTGTGAAGTTGATGTAGACCGTAGAAACAGTGGTGCAAAACCTAGTGGTGCAGAGACTTGGAGAAATCTGCCGAGTTGTGTAACAAGAAAAAAAAAATTCAACAGAAATTCTATTAATATCAGTTATACTAGTTTGTATTTCGCTACATCTTTTGCTAACACCAACGCCGAAATTTCCTGTCTCCAAATCATAGCAAAATGCATTTTCATTAATTCAATAACATGTCTTAAATCGAAATTGTTTCGCGGTTTCCATAAGAATTATTTGATAGCTTAAAATTACATGGGTCTAAAGGCGAATTTTGACTTTTTAAGTTATAACCAATCGTTTATTTGTTTCAGTCATTAGACTACGACCATGCTGGGGCATCGCTTTGAAGAATTTTAGTCGAACGAATCGAGCCCAGTACTTATTTTTGAAGGCTGGCACTTATTCCAATATATCCCTTTTACCGAACCGCTTAGTTACGGGGACGTAAGCACACCAGCACCGGTTGTCAAGTGCTGTTGGGACACACATAAGCACTCACACGCGCGGGTACGCAAGACATACATTTAAGAAAAAAAAGACTCGCAAAATTGCCCCAGTTGTGGCCGCCCATAAGTTAATTTTTTCCATTATGCTCACTTTTTCCTGAATATGTGCTGCTGTAATTAGGAAGTATTCAATATGCTTGTGTATCTTTTATGTTATGAAATACGGTACATGTTTATACAGAAATCTAAAAATTTCACTTTGCAAGGGCGTATAAACAATATACGCGGAAAACTTGTCAGCTTTGTTTATCTGAAAAAAACCATATTAAAAAATTTCCTCCAATCCTATGTATCAGAATAATTGTCGCTTTGCTGATTAAAATCCTGTTTCAATTTAAGAAAATTTAAAGCCGAAGG
>NW_021834410.1:32500-48784 GCF_006345805.1 Octopus sinensis
GTCTTGAGAGTGGTACGTAGCAAGATGTGCAGAAGATTCACATTTTCCAGCAAAGACTATTTGGAGTGATGAAGCCGCGTTGAAATTAAATGGTTCTATTAATCATCACAATTGCTACTAGCGGGAACATGAAAGTCCGCATATGGAGGAACATCATGTTAATTTATCAGGAATTACAGTATGATCCGGTTTATCACCGAAAGGATTAATTGAGCCGTTATTTTTTGATATTACTATGACTGATCCCTTTACTTGAGCTTGCTTCAACACTCCATCATGCTAAGTGTTCAAGAGTACTTTGGAAACGTGGGTTTTTATTTCCAGCAAGAAACGTGGGTTTCTATTTCCTGCGCTACAATAGTAATGTAAAGGCTTTCTTTGATATTTTGCCAAACTAGTGGATTGAACGAAGAAGTTCAGTGGAATACCCTTCACGTTCAACGGACCTCACACTACTAGACATCTTTTGGGGGAGTGGGGTATTTAAAAGGTAAATGCTACGTTACAACATCAACAACAATCGACGAACTGAGAGTAGGCATTGAATGTGAATGAGCACAAATACCGAGCAAAATATTTCTTCATATTTACGATTCCGTTGCTTCGCGTTATCAGCAGTGATTGTACCAGAAAGATTAGTTTGAAAGCAGTCATTCATGAAACGACTAAATAGTCTGCAGATTCTATTATATTTTGAAAACGAAATATATTTTGATAAACACTAATTCATAATCATTCAATGTGTGTTTGAGTTTTGGGGATATCCTACGCACACACACTCACGTATGAATAAAGAAAGAGAGAGAGAGGTGGGGAGAATATATTGAACCAGAGTTTCTTCGGTTTTAATTCTATCTATGAGTCTCTTAGTTGTACATTCGCAGCTGCATCAAAGCTCTATATTTATATCTGTTGAGTACGACTTCTGGTTTCACTCCCATTTATGTATATATTTCTGTTGTGTGATTAAGGCGTTTGCCTTGCCATGACGTTCTAACACAAGCACAGAGACAAGCGTATATATGATGATGTATAAATCTAACGGTCAATATTTAAATCTTTAGCATTTAAAACGGGTACATCCGGCCAAAATATTCCATCTGTTTTATGTTCAAACTGACCAAATCCAGGTTCTCACACCTATCCTACAATGCCATTCTGAAAATAAACAATCAGGAGTGGCTGTGTGGTAAGTAGCTTGCCTACCAACCACATGGTTCTGGGTTCAGTCCTACTGCGTGGCATCTTGGGCAAGTGTCTTCTGCTATAGCCTCGGGCCGACCAATGCCTTGTGAGTGGATTTGGTAGACAGAAACTGAAAGAAGCCTGTCGTATATACATGTATATATATATATGTATGTATGTGTATGTATATGTTTGTGTGTCTGTGTTTGTCCCTCTAGCATTGCTTGACAACCGATGCTGGTATGTCTATGTCCTCGTCATCTAGCGGTTCGGCAAAAGAGACCGATAGAATAAGTACTGGGCTTACAAAGAATAAGTCCCGGGGTCGATTTGCTCGACTAAAGGGCGGTGCTCCAGCATGGCCGCAGTCAAATGACTGAAACAAGTAAAAGAGTAATCACATCATCGGAATGTTGAAGCTACGAGATAATCCAGGATTAATTCAAAACAACGTGAATAAATAAGCATTACGCTTGGCAGAATAATCTGAGCGCTAAAGCGTTAAATTCTGGTGTCATATGTAAACCTGTGACATTGGCCATGTCTTCTACCTGCAAAGGGACACCAACACACATTAGCAACACAGCATCCTGATGATGAGACTCAGAACGTATTGAGTCGTTGATGACACATTTAAGAATTTTACTGTTCCAAGTAGTGTCAGAAATGTATTAAAATACATGAAAAAAAAAAACCCATGAGAAAACTGTGAAACAGAACATGGTCGGGATTCAATAGAACACACACTTGCATCAATACACACACACACACACTCAAGCATATATGTTAATATGTACGTATGAATGTATGCACATATAGATATATAGGTAGAGAGGTGTGTATGTACGTAGGTAGGTATGTATATATTCCTTATATATTTTTGTTGATTGGTGCATCTGTTTACAAATATACATGTTCGTGTATATATACTGCTGAGACCCCCTTCGGTCATGACTGAGGCACAAGTCCGGGCAAGGTCGTTTATGGTAGACCAGCAGTCACCCATGCATACCGACCTCCCGTCTCCACGCCACCAGTGTTATCCAATGGAAAGGCAGAGGCCGATACAACTTGGCACCTGTGACATTGCAACTCATTTCTACAGCTGAGTGAACTGGAGTGATGTGAAATAAAGTGTCTTGCTCAAGAATACAACACGCAGCCCGGTCTGGGATTCGAACTCACATCCTCATGATCGTAAGGTGTATATATATATATACATACACACACACACAAGCTTCCGTCGATCAATTCCCCATACAAAATAATGGTCAACCCAGCCGTGCTAGAAGTCGCTTGCTGAAGATTCCGCGCAGTAGGATCGAATCCCAAACTATTCGGTTGCACAATGAACTTCCAAATCCCACAACCCTGATAGTACCCATTTGTAATTCTTTCTTTTTTTGTTCCATATTCAAAGAAATACGAGCTGTCTATGAAAGCAACTACATACCCTACGTTGGTGTTGGTGACAGTCAATCCAGCAGGTGTTATATTCTTTAAAACGAAGAATTCCAGGCTTTGTTACTAATACTTGTTTTTCTTGAACTCGTAATCCTGCCTCTAACACTATTTTATTCTCTTGTTCATCAATATCTTTCAAATCCCGAACAATTTCACCGGGAAGGAATAATTGATCAACACAAGCCAGCACGTCGTTCGCCATCTTGTTGCTGAGTAAAGCTAACTTCTTCACTTTTTCATCTCTCATTACCGGATTACATCATATTTTTTTTCTTTCTTTTTAGATTTCCATTTAATAGACTCTAAAATAATAATTATTATGTCTTTCGTTGTTTTTTCGTTTTACTACAATGATTTTATTCTTCGAAATCTGCTTTCACTAAAACCAATCAGACTTACTTTGTTCGAAACTATATGTTAAGACTTATTTATATTATCAGTTCCATCAATTCTTAAATGAAAACTTAACGGATTCGTCATCCATATTTCTTTGAACGAACCTTTTTTAAAAATTTTAACAATCATTATTTTTTTTATTATTTAAATCTGTTTAAAGTGGAAATATATTCATTTAATGAATTAATCGCTAAACATGTCGCATTTTAGTGAAAAATGTACACGTGCATCTATCAAAACAAAAAGCAATATTCGTGCACCCCCTGTCCCTCTGCACATTGAAACAAGAAGACCAGATATTTTGGAAGAATTATTGTCTCCAGTTATGTAATATAATTCTCTTCCGGCAGTTTTCCCGGCATTGGATAATTATTAAATTAGCCTTCTTTCTATATTACGTGGTATTTTCTTTTTAATATGTTTCTTTATTATCCACAAGGGGCTAAACATAGGGTGACAAACAAGGACAGACAAACGGATTAAGTCGATTACATCGACCCCGGTGCGTCACTGGTACTTAATTTATCGACCCCGAAAGGATGAAAGGTAAAGTCGACCTCGGCGGGATTTGAACTCAGAACGTAACGGCAGACGAAATACGGCTACGCATTTCGCCCGGCGTGCTAACGTTTCTGCCAGCTCACCACCTTAATTTTCCTTTTAATATATATTTCTTTATTGCTCACAAGAGGCTAAACATAGAGGGGACAAAGAAGAGAACACACACCTTCACTCACACACACACACACACACACTCTCTCTCTCTCTCTCTCTCACACACACAAATGGACACGTACAAAAAAGATGTACGCATATGTATTGATGTATGTACATATACATGACAACATACACCTTTACTCACTTTCTCTCTCTCTTTTCCTCTCCTTCTCTTCCTCTCTCTCTCTTTCTCACACACACGTCCATTTCATATACACGTACATACATCTTTCACTTTAAAACAAAAGTAAATGAATAAAAAATTTTTACGGAAATTAACAAACTCCAGATGATGAAAAATATTTCGAGATGATTAAAATATTCTGTACGTCAAAAAGTCGTACTCTAAAGAGCGCAAAGACTATGTGTGTGTATATGCCACAGATAGCGGACGTGTGTTTTTGTTCATTGACACGCCATGACACTCATTATATATGTGTGTGTATTATGTATGTGTGTATGTGTGTTGACGTCACGGAAGCCATATTGTTTTTCGTCAAGAAATAGCAAAAGTTGTCTTTAATCGTTTAAATAGAGGTCCCAAAAATTTGTACTGCACTGCCGAAGGTAAGTATGAAAAAAAATAAGATAAAATACACTAGTTCTGAGATATTTCAGTTACACACAAACATCCCTAGAGTTTTAGTACATGTATACATATATGTGTGTGTGTATGTATATATATATATTTGTATATGCATATATATATGCATATTATATATATATATATATATATATATATAGAGAGAGAGAGAGAGAGAGGTTTGGTGCACTTGTGTACATATATATACATACATGTGTATGTGTGTACGTATATATATATATATAATATATATATATATATGTATGTATATATATATATATATATATATATATATATATATATATATGAGTGTTGGCCTGCTCGCTTAGCCAGGGGTGGCGTCATTTGAAGGCTAAAACAATGCGAAGTGCATTGTGACCAGCGATGTGTAGCAACATCTGATAGTCTGATCGGTCACGGTGATCACGGTGATATATGAGTGTATGTATGTATGTATGTATGTGTGTTTGTGTGCGTGTATGTGTGTGTTAGAATATGTGTAAAAGTTCTTCGTAGTGGCTGCTTTGTGCAGAACCAGCAAGCTGGTTTACTAGCACCTCATTGCCCTTATATATATATATATATATATATATATATATATATATATATATATATATATATTATATATATATATATATATATATATATATATATATTATATATATCCACGATACTGTGTGTTTTCTTTTGTTTACTTCTTAAAATTAGGGGCTGCAGCTGATTTGTGAAGCTCACTAATTCAACAGATGGGACGTATAAATTTTTGTTCGCTTGCATCTTTATTCTCGTATAATCTCTACCTACGTCATTACTTATTTAGGCCAGTGTATGTCCGCTTTTTCTATATACATCACTCGCGCTGTTTGCCTTTTCTAAAATATTTTGTAACAGATATCTGTACATTTTCATCTCCTTTGCAAACAGCCTCTCTTCTTTTACCCAATTTTCCCAATAGTTAGCTAACGATACAATTCTCTGTGTTTGATGCTTATAATCTACTAAGAATATAGTGTTTCTTTAAGGTGGTGATCTTGCAGAATTGTTAGCACGCTGAGTTAAATGCTTAGCGGCATTTCGTCCGTCTTTACGTTCTGTGCTCAGAGTCCGTCTAGATTGACATTGCACTTCATCCTTTTCAGACCAATAAAATAAGTACTAGTTGAGTGCTGGGGTTGATGTAATCGACTTACTGTCCCTGTCGGAATTGCTGGCTTTATACAAAAATTTGAAGTCAATATAGTACGTTTCCTCAGATAATTATTTCGGTCCTCCATCAATCTTTCCCAACAAACTCAAGATTTTTCATACATTTTCCCTCCTGCTGTAATTATGTATGTCTTCGTTTTAAGATATTTTGTTTTTAATTTTTGGACGTTAGCAGTTTTTGACAAAATAATTCTTTTTGTCTCCAATCTTAATATGACTTAGATCACATTTGCATCTCAGATCTATAGCATTCGCTCACAATTTATGTCAATATATTTCTATAGTAAGGCGGTGAGATGGCAAAATCGTTTGCACGCCGGGCAAAATGCTTAGCGGCATTGCGTCCGTTTTCACGGTCTAAGTTCAAATTCCGCCCAGGTTGACTTTGCCTTTCCTAATTTCGGAATAGATAAAATAAGTACCAGTTGAATACTAGGGTCGATGCAATCCCTCGAAATTGTTGGCCATGTGCTAAAATTTGAAACCAATATATTGTTGTGTTATGTAAATTGGTTCGTTTCTTTATTTGTCAAATTTTTTCTAAATTCTTTCTCCTTCCTTATCTGTCATATTTAATGCTAAACCTCAAAGAGAAAGTCTGTTTCTAAATATAGACTTAAACGGACACAATTTTAACTAAATCTCTCATCACCCCTTCGATCTTTCTTTTCTCCTTGATTTGATTTCTTCCTTCCGGGATATTTCATCGACTCACGGATTTTCCTCATTAATTCAGAGATGATCAAAATTATAGAAACAATCTTATAACCCTAAAAACTAAAGTATTATCAAATTAATATACTTAGTTATACTTAAGATACTGAGTGAATATTTGAACAATAACACCGTAAAATTGGTTTTATTTGTTGGGCCTTTCCTGTTGCAATAGTGAAAATGTAGAAACAGAAAACAGTATACAAATGAGAAAGGGGATAAGAGCGGCAAGCTGGCAGAATTGTTATCGCGCCGGATAAAATGTTTATCGGCAAATCTTCCGACTTTACGTTTAAAGCTCAAAGGCTGCCGGGATCGACTTTGCCTTTCATTCTTTCGGGATTCGATAAAATAAATACCAGTTGAGCATTGGAGCTTGATGTAATCGACTACCCGTTACTCCAAAATTGCCGGCCTGGTGCCAAAATTGGAAAATAATATATAAAGATGTATGCAAGTGTTTATGTTTGTATATGAATGAGAAAAAAGAAAACAATGGAGAAATTTACATATAGACATCAGATTATTCGAAAATATTCAAATCAATATAATATGAAATTCATATCCCTACAGCGTTTCCATATACAATTAATCAATTTGAGAAATTAAATTCATTAAAATTTTTCCTATTGAAACTGGTTAATTGAGTATTTCATCAGGGGAGAATTTCCTGAAAGTGTACATTCCAACATGTTGGTCGACCCTTGACAGACTCAGATATGTGCGTTTTTGGTAATGTATGTATTTAAAAAAAAACCGTTATGAGCATATTCATACAAACTTATAAACAAATACTTATAAACAATGCTTATAGACATTGAATATGCAAATAAAGCTCCTATTCCATTCTGATGGCCATCGACTAATGATGCTGACCAGTGAGCCAGTTTCTCGGGGTTACATCAAGTTATACCGATATCTTGGCATCACTTCGCTGACGACGATTAGGAAAGCTTTTGTCCACGTCGTCTGCACGCTCGTTCGTGACTGGTAAAAGCCGATGTGGGATCGACATATCTGATTGCAGTGATGACAGGCGTATGACAGGTTGTTCAGGGTCTGATGATGCAGCTGCATTAGTTTTTCGCCGCTGACGTTTATCTTCAAGGGATGCACTGCGAGAGATCTCAAAGGAGGAAACAACATCGCTGATGGTATGGCGCCAAGCGACGCGGTCAGCTGTTAGAGTGGACTATTCACGATAACCAATGTCACAAACGCTAAGGCAGTCCTTGTAACGCTTCCTTAGTGCTCCCCTATATAATTTAGGATAAATATAATAATAATAATAATAACAATAACCCTAAGATGGAATTTATAAACATTTAATGCATCGCTACGGGCGTTTCCACAAATCGCATGACTTTTAAGATCACAATCCGTATTCCTGAGATCATTACAGTGTAGTCCGTAGTATCCTTGGGCATCCGGTTGATCATCATCATTGATTCATTTCTTCAGGCGATATAACATTAGTGGATGAACCACAAGCATGTTTTTCTCTTTTATCAGTCCGAAGGTCAGGTGAGATCTGTGGGTATTGCGTATATGATGGGGAGAAGTGTTATCATTATTATTATTATTATTATTATTATTATTATTATTATTATTATTATTATTATTATTATTATTTATCATCATCATCATCATCATCATCATCATCATCATCATCATCATTATTATATATGAAGTATGTGAACTACATACATATGTACATATATGTGTGTGCATTTGTGCGTTTGTTTGTTCCCACCACCATTGACGACCAGTGTTGGTTTGTTTACGTCCTTATAACTTAGCAGTCTGGCAAAAGGAATATACAACAAGTACTATACTTAAAAAAAAAAGGAAGTGCTGGTGTGGATTTGTTTGGTTAAAACCCTTCATAGCAGTGCCTTAGCATGGCAGTAGTCCACTGATTGAAACAAGTAAAAGAGAAAAAAAAGGTGAAAGAAAAAGAAAAAGAAAGCAGTAGAACGTATACGGGTCTAAACAACTAACGATGTACGTGAAGCTCTACTAGAGTCACGACGTAAACAAATGCGTCATTACATGCTTGCACTTCCCTGGCTGCCTTGTAATATCTCAAAAGGAAAATGGGATGTAATTGATCTATTTGACAAGCAATAATTAAGGTTGATTTCAGGATCAAATGTTATAGCATGTTAAGATGAGATGAACTGCCAGAAAGACGGCGTTAATGGAGGAAACTACACTTCAGGGGTATAATTGTGACGTATGCTGTTACGTTTGTATGCCTTACATTTTAAGGCGGCGAGCTGGCAGAATCGGTAGCACGCTGGGCGAAATGCTGAGCGGTATTTCGTCTGCCCACTACGTTCTGAGTTCAAATTCCGCCGAGGTCGACTTTGCCTTTCATCCTTTCGGGGTCGATTAAATAAATACCAGTTAGGCACTGGGGTCGATGTAATCGACTTAACCCGTTTGTCTGTCCTTGTTTGTCCTCTCTGTGTTTAGCCCCTTGCGGGTAGTAAAGAAATAGTATGCTGTTGCATTTGGTTTCTCGCATGCCGGTCTTTCAAGTCGTAAGAGGAACCGAACCATACAGGGAGAATGAATAAGCGTAGGGTGTGATTATGATCAATGTAAGCAAGTGGTGTCTTTTACATGGGTGTCGAATATTGGAAGGTACTGCAAGATTAAATCTGGTGTCACTGGTTATTCAGAATTCCACAACAACAATAACACAACATACGTCCAAGTGGAACAAAACACGTGGGTGTCATAATTCTAATAAAAACTGCAGGTCGTTAGCAGGGCTCAAGAGTCACTGCAGAATATATAAGCTGAAATAAGAAGGTGTAATTTCCAGAAATGGCGATTCTGAGTATCTATCGTGTGTGTGTGTGTGTGTGTGTGTGTGTGTGTGTGTGTGTGTGTGTGTGTATGTATGTATGTATGTATGTACGTATGTATTATGTATGTATTATGTATGTATATTTTTATGATATGTATGCAGGCGTGTGTTTAAGCATGTATGTATGTATATACGACTGTACGTACATACGTACGTATGTATGAATAAATGTATGTATTTATATATGTATATATGTATGTATATATGAATGTATGTATCATGTAAACCTGAATATATGTATGCATGTATCGTATACATACATGTATTATGAAACCGTGTATGCATGCATATCTGAATGTTTGTATGCGAGGATGTATGCATGTAAGTCTATCTGTCTGTCTGTTTGTATGCATATTCCAAGTTGCAGGCCACATTTTTGCACCTTGGTAGCTTATGTTTTGCAGCATACATACATACATACATACATACATACATACATACATACATACATACATACATACATATATATATATATTATATAAAGTTATACTAGCTGTGAGACATTGACTTGGTTGTGTATAATAAATGGTTTCAAATTTTGGTACAAGATAAGCAATTTCAGGGAAGAACGCTAGCCGATTATATCGACCCCAGTGTTCAACTCGTAGATATTTTATCAATCCCCGAAAGGATAAAAAGCGAAGTCAACTTCGGCGGAATTTGAACTAAAAAAAAAATGTTAAGTCAGAAGAAATGCCGCTAAACGTTTTGCTCGGCGAGCTGACGATTCTGCTAGCTCACAGCCTTTTTGTTGTGAATAATTATTAAGAGGAAATTTGAAACAATTCCTCGAATTGTCTAATTGCAGCGAGTCTGAGTGAAGCAAGGAGTTCGTAATTTTTTCTAAAAGACCCGAGACTGTTAGCATCTTTTAAAAGCAATTTATACAAAATATACTGTATTCATTTGAGACTGTTTATTAAATTAGGTATTAATAAATCCGGACAAGGGCGGATATTGCTGCTAGTATAACATAAATGCTAAGTAACAATATACTGTGTTTATAAACAACATCAGGAATCTGATATAGAAATAAGTTAACCATTTGCCTATCCTATGTAACACATGTGATATACAGGACGTATTTCACTGGTGTCCATGCATCATATATCATATGCATTCCCAATTTTTTTCAGCCGCCATATTAACTAGTGGTAAGCTTCGTATTACTCAGAACATATTAAACAAGGCCTACTTAAAAGTCTGTAAATAAGCATAGAATCTCTCTTTTACTCTCTCTTTTACTTGTTTCAGTCATTTGACTGCGGCCATGCTGGAGCACCTCCTTTTAGTCGAGCAAATCGACCCCAGGACTTATTCTTTGTAAGCCTAGTACTTATCCTATCGGTCTCTTTTGCCGAACCGCTAAGTAACGGGGACGTAAACACACCAGCATCGGTTGTCAAGTGATGTTGGGGAGACAAACACAGACAAACAAACACACACACACATATATACATATATATATATACAACGGGCTTCTTTCAGTTTCCGCCTACCAAATCCACTCACAAGGCTTTGGTCGGCCCGAGGCTATAGTAGAAGACACTTGCCCAAGGTGCCACGTAGTGGGACTGAACCCGGAACTGTGTGGTTGGTAAGCAAGCTACTTACCACACAGCCACTCCTGCGCCTATATAGGATAAATTTAGGATAAATTTAGGATAAATTTATAAAATTACTTTGGACCGTTAAATGGTCAAGAAGTATATACCATGAAAAAGAATCGGTAGAACATCTGGGAAAATATATTACGGTATTGGGTCATTATAAACTCTTGGTGCAATTTTAAATTTATATAATTTAGTACTTGTGAAAAGAGCAAGTCAAAGAATTTTAAGATTTAAAAAAAAAAACGTATTCTTGAAATGATTAATTTTAAACCTGTTTTCTGTTATTACAGCTACACACTGTGATTCTATTTTGAAGTTCTAGGAATAGATTTGCAGCTGATTTTTCTACTATTCGTTACCCTAGTTTTCAAGTCAGCTTTAGAATGATATTGAGCTGAATAAACAGCCTTTACATGTCTCAAAAAAAAAAAAAAAGTAATTATTTAACATTTTTTAAAAAAATCAATAATTATAATAAAATCTTTTGACTGACAACGCTGCTAAAGAAAAATAGATGCATTAGGCTTCGAAATCATAAAGAGAGAATTAATGATAAAAATATATTAAATTCAAATAAGTCTCCTGTAAACGATGTATCTCGAATGCCAATTCATCTATAAACTAGCTGATAATGCATAGAGTTAAAAATCCCCTTAGACGGGGAAGCTGCCTGCGGAACACGAACCACGCATCTATTGAAACAAAGATAAGTAGCTGTCTGCTATTTATGCGTCCATGTGGGGTTTGGCTTTGTGTATTTGTTTTTTTCTTGAGCTTCAGAACTCATACGGTTGGCTGGTTGCCCTCTTTCAATGGCGTATAAGTGGCCGAGGTCACAACAATCCGCCTGAAAGGTGTCGATAAAATTAGTACCAGTTGAGCGATGGGGTCGATGTAATCGACTAGGCCCCACTCCTCCGGCCAAAATCAAAAAACAATCAAAAAAAAAAAAGCCGTCAGGCCTAGTGCCTATAGTGGAAAGAATTATTATTTGTAGCAGTAGAAATATCATCATCATCATCATCATCATCATCATCATCGTCGTCGTGGTCGTGGTCGTCGTGGTCGTGGTCGTGGTCGTCATCGTCATCGTCATCATCATCATCATCATCATCATCATCGTCGTCGCCGTCGTCGTCGTCGTCGTCGTCGTCGTCGTCGTCATCATCATCATCACCACCATCATCATCATCAGTAGTAGTAGTAGCAGCAATAGCAGCAATAGCAGTAGTAGAAGTAGTAGTAAAATAAACAGAAACATTAATAGTCATAGCTCTCTTCCTCGGTGAGCTGGTGGAATCGTTATCGCGCCGGACAAAATGCTGAGTAACTTTTCTTCCGGATTTATTTTTTTGAGTTCAAATACTGCCGAGGTCGACTTTGTCTTTCATCGATGAAATAAATACCAGTCATGTACTGGGGTCGAAGTAATCAATTAAACCCCGTCCCCCAAAATTTCAGGTTCTGTGCCTATGGCAGAAAGGTTTATAATTATTTTTAAGGCGGTGAGCTGGCAGAACCGTTAGCATGCCGGACATAATGCTTAGCTCCATTTCGTCCGTCTTTACATTCTGAGTTCACATTCCGTCTAAGTCTCTTTACTTGCCATCCTTTCGGGGTCGATAAAATAAGTACCAACTGAGTACTGGGGTCGATGTAATCGACTTAACCCCTTACCCCGAAATGGTTTGCCTTGTGTCAGAATTTGAAATCGTTATTATTATTTTTAGTCGTAATAAAGGCGGTGAGGTGGCAGAATCGTTAGCACGCCGGAAAAAATTCTTAGCGACATTTCGGCCGTCTTTATGTTCTGGGATCAAATTCCGCCTAGGTCGACTGTGTCTTTAATTCTTTCGGTCTCGATAAAATAAGTACCAGCTGAATACTAGGGTCCATGAAATTGATGAACTTGTGCAAAAATTCGAAGCCATCGTCAGTCGTAATAACAACAACAGTAGTAGTATGTTATTTTATTTATTTATGTGCCCTTTTCAAGCCTAGCCAGGCTCATGGGCCCGGTTTCCCGGTTTCTATGGCGTATGTGTCCCCCCCCCCCAGCTGGACAGGACGCCAGACCATCGCAACGTTACTCAAGAAACAGGAAGAAAGAGTGAGAGAAAGTTGAGGGCAAAAGAGTAAAACAGGGGTCGCCACTACCCCCTAGCGGAGCATCGTGGAGCTCTAGGTGCTTTCGCTCAATAAACACACACAACGCCCGGTCTGGGAGTCGAAACCGCGATCCTCTGACCGCGAGTCCGCTGACCTAACCACTGGGCCATTGCATCTCCGCAGTAGTATGTTAAATAGAACCATTAATATTCCAAAGCTCCCTCTCTCCCATGCTCTTAGTCTATCTTTACTCGCCGTGTACTCTGAGTATAGACCTTGCTTCTTCAGTTGGTTATTTTATTCCCCGTCCCTTGAATTTTAAGCAGAACCAGAGCTGACTAGCTTTTCCGTATTTAAAGAAGTTAACCGCCACGGGCTGGCAAGAATTTCGATAATCCCGCAGTTCACCTTCACAGAGCCATGTCAGAAATATTTGTTTGCCATGGTGTAATGCCCTGGGATAAATATTGTGTTTGCAAGTCTTACGGGCCGCAAACAGAAAAAGAAAATTTAAACAATGCAAAAAAATACTCACAAAATCTCACAAGGTATAGAGGACAGGGAGGAGGGTGGGGTGAACGGAAGGAAGAAGAGAAGAAAGCTTAAGCGAAGGTGGATGGATAAGGTAGAAGACGGAGGGAAGAAGAACAAGAAGAAGAAGGAGAGAAGAAGAAGAAAAGGAAGGAGAAGAAAAATACGGAGAAGAGGAATAAGAAGAAGAGGAGGAAGAAGAAGAAGAGGAAGAAGAAGAGGAAGAAGAAGAAAAAAAGAAGAAGAAAAGGAAGAAGGAGAAGAAAGGAAGAAGAGAAGAAGAAGAAGAAGAAGAGAGAAAAGAAGAAAAGGAAGGAGAAGAAAAATACGAGAAGAGGAATAAGAAGAAGAGGAGGAAGAAGAAGAAGAGGAAGAAGAAGAGGAAGAAGAAAAAAAAAGAAGAAAAGGAAGAAGGAGAAGAAAAGGAAGAAGAAGAAAGAAGAAGAAGAAGAAGAAGAAAAAGAAGAAGAAAAAGAAGAAGAAAAAGAAGAAGAAGAAGAAGAAAAGGAAGAAGGAGAAAAGGAAGAAGGAGAAGAAGAAAAAGAAGAAGAAGAAGAAGAAAAGGAAGAAGGAGAAGAAGAAGACGAAGTAGAGGAATAAAAAGAAGTGGAGGAGGAAGAAGGAGAAGAGGAAGTGTAGCAAAATAAAAAAAAATGAAGAAAAAATACAGAAGACAATTATGGAATGGGTTGACAAAATCTTTTGATCCGTTTCTGTAGAGTCGAGCGGTGTAGATGAAAGAATGTCGTCACGACTTGTGTGTGTGTGTGCATGTGTGTGTGTGTGTGTGTGTGTGTGTGTGTGTGTGTGTGTACGTGCGCTCATGACTGCGTTTTTTGTGTACACGTGTCTATGTGTATGTATGCATATAGGTGCGCATGTTTGTGTGTGCACGCACGTGTGTGTGTCTCTGTGTGTGTGTATGTACGTGTGTGTGTCTCTGTGTGTGTGTATGTACGTGTGTGTGTCTGTGTGTGTGTGTATGTGCGTGTGTGTGTCTGTGTGTGTGCGCGCGCGTCTTACATAAAAGAAAACCAATATTTGGTTATCAAGAACCAGTCAATATTCAGAATAGTTGTCATAAAAGAGGATGTAGGCTATTTTGGAACGTCTCGTGTTTGATTTACCGGTGAAATTAGGAAATATAAGGAGCAAAAAAAATACCAATAAAAATAGAAAATTACAAAGAAAATTCCCCTTTCTCCAAAAAGTGAAAAAAAAAAGAAGAAATAAAAAGGAAAAGAAAATTACCAATTCATCTAAATTTTAGAACTGGAATCCGAAAAGCAGTAGCAACGTCTTGCTACCTTAGTTCACATTTCAAATAGGCCAACATAAGCTCGAGAATGCTAAGCTGTGTTGCAGCGTATGGAGAGCCACCCACACGTAGAAATCTCAATCGCAAAAAGTAAAGAAAAAGGAAAGAGAAACATATATAGGCGCAGGAGTAGCTGTGTGGTAAGTAGCTTGCTAACCAACCACATGGTTCCGGGTTCAGTCCCACTGCGTGGCATCTTGGGCAAGTGTCTTCTGCTATAGCCCCGGGCCGACCAATGCCTTGTGAGTGGATTTGGTAGACGGAAACTGAAAGAAGCCTGTCGTATATATGTATATATATATATGTATGTGTGTCTGTGTTTGCTCCCCTAGCATTGCTTGACGACCGATGCTGGTGTGTTTGCGTCCCCATCACTTAGCGGTTCGGGAAAAAGAGACCGATAGAATAAGTACTGGGCTTACAAGGCGGTGCTGCAGCATGGCCACAGTCAAATGACTGAAACAAGTAAAAGAAAAAAAAAGAACTAAGGATTTGAGGTGTTCGGGGAAGATAAGTGTCGGTGCTCCATAAGTGTTACTTATCTCGTAACGCAAAAGCAAGCAAGCAAACCAACGATGATTTTTTTCTCTAAATAGTCTCCCGATTAATTCCACCAGTGTATCACTGGTATTGAATTCACTGGCCCAGGAGGAATGAAACATAGAAATAAACTCTTTGCTTTGAAAGTGGCTGGACTGCAGAAGACTACGGGGTACAGAGTCATGCATCTACTTCCAGCAGCATCACCACCATCACTCCTACTCATGGCAGGACATGTTTTTACACAAGATTGGAAATGAATGACATGATGTGTATACAAATAGCAACGGGATTTCCTTCATATCACATCTTGCTTAACCAAAAATTGACTTAAATTTAAAGCAATATATTGTGTAATAACAACTTGAGTATTTCTGAAGCGTTTTGTTATAATATCACTGTTGAAATATACTGACTTTGTTTAAATTTCGGAGATGTACTCGCATAGCAAGTAATTTGATCTGAGATCGTGTGCTGAAACGAAAACAATTGCAGCGTGGAAGGTGTTTGTAAGCCATTTAAGAAACACACAAAAGCCGTTCGATTCACTTCAACATTTAAATTTGATTTGTCAAAATATTTTCGTTGCTAAAATCCGCGACCTGTTCATTGATGCAGCATGGATTTTTGTCAGTGAACAGGTCGCGGATTTTAGCGACGAAAATATTTTGACAAATTAAACTTAAATGTTGAAGTGAATCGAACGGCTTTTGTGTGTTTCTTAAATGGCTTATAAACACCTTCCACGCTGCAATTGTTTGTTTAAATTATTTTCTGGAAAGAAAAAAAAATCATAATTCAACATAATTTTGTCTTTATTAAGCCGGTATTTGAAACTTAAATTCAGTTCAAATTTTGGCGAAAGTCTAAGTCGATCTTGGTGGAAATTGAAATCAAAATGTAGAGACTGACGCAATGCCGTTAAGCCCTTTTCCATGGTTTTCTAGCGGTTATGCTAGCTCGCCGCCATATTCTGAACGTAAATTAACATGAAATATTAATGAAAGGGTTTTGAAGGAGTTTGTATCAT
>NW_021834411.1:7500-15000 GCF_006345805.1 Octopus sinensis
TAAGCAGTGCCATTTATTTCTAATATTCTACGAAAGCATGTCTAAGTACGGGTAGATATTACCTTGCTTGAAAACAAGCGAGGGTTAGCGAGAGGAAAAGCATCCAACTGAAGAAAATCTGCCTCAATATACTCCATTCAACCCATGTAAGTATTGGAGATGATGATGACGGTGTTGGTGGTGGTGGTGGTGGTGGTGGTGGTGTTTTGTTGGTGGTGTTGTTGTTGTTGTTGTTGTTGGTGGTGGTGGTGGTAATGATGATGATGATGAGACGGCGCATTCAGATATTAGCATTGCTTTTATAGTAAACCTAACGAGGAATTTCGCTTTATTCTTATAATTTCGAGCTATTCCCAATAAAGATTTTAAACATTCTTAATAAAATGAATATGTGCATACCTAGCTGATGTCCTGGCGAGGAATCCTTTAAGAGTGCTGTTAATTATTACAATGAAGAATGAAAAGATAGTAAATTGAAAGGTGATAACTTTATATATAAAAGAGAAGTTGTGTGTCTGTCTCCTACGATTTATATTCCTAACTACTCCCACATTTTGCGGTGCAGTTTAACCAAAACCGGGTATCTTATAGTCGTGATTCATATCAAGCCCTTCTGGGTATTAGCGCGCGTCTACGATGAGTCTACGATTTAAAAAAAATTTACCGTCATTTTTTTCCATTTTAATGCATTTTTCGCTATTATATAAGGGAAGTAACTCTCTAAAAATGTCTACCATGAGTCAACGATTTAAAAAAAATTTACCATCATTTTTTTTCCATTTTTAATGCATTTTTTTGCTATTTTTTGGCTATAACTCTCTAAAAATGCTTATATAGTTATTTCCCTTACAAACCCAAGCAACGCCGGGCGATACTGCTAGTTCACTATATAAGAACAATATTCTTTTCTACTCTAAGCACAAGGCCCGAAATTTTGGGGGAGGGAGCCAGTCGATTAGATCGACTCCAGTATGCAACTGATATTTAATTAATGGAACCCGAAAGGATGAACGGCAAAGTCGAGCTCGACGGAATTTGAATTCAGAACGTAAAGACAGACGAAATACCTTTAAGCATTTCGCCCGGCGTGCTAACGGTTCTGCCAGCTCACCGCCTTTATATAAGAACAATATTAATATTAATAAATCTCTGAACGAGATATAAACAGTAACCGCTCGACAACGTAAGGGGTATTAGCCATCTGAATGTGGCTAGCCACTGGGGGGGGGGGTGTTACTGATGCTTTTAGCCCCAGGCGATCAACGTCACCAGAAGGACTTTAGACACTATCTCAGTGTCCTTGTGTTATTTGCAAAGGGAGGTCATCCTCTCTCGAAGACCCGAGTACTACATACGGACTATAGTTTCAAGGTAACTGCCTCTCGTCAACGCACGGTAAGCACCGGTCTTCGATGAAGGAGTCCCCTTGCAAATAATATATAATGTTTTTCACAGTAACCACTGTCACTGATGTAGAAAAACTGTCTGAAAACAATAATAAATCTCTGAACGAGATATAAACAGTAACCGCTCGACAACGTAAGGGGTATTAGCCATCTGAATGTGGCTAGCCACTGGGGGGGGGGGGGTTACTGATGCTTTTAGCCCCAGGCGATCAACGTCACCAGAAGGACTTTAGACACTATCTCACTGTCCTTGTGTTATTTGCAAGGGGAGGTCATCCTCCCTCGAAGACCCGAGTACTACATACGGACTATAGTTTCAAGGTAATTGCCTCTCGTCAACGCATGGTAAGCACCGGTCTTCGATGAAGGAGTCCCCTTGCAAATAATATATAATGTTTTTCACAGTAACCACTGTCACTGATGTAGAAAAACTGTCTGAAAACAATAATAAATCTCTGCCATCGCGCTAATTTGCAACCGACCGGCGAACAAGTAAAGCACATACGTTGAGTATATTTACAACGCTAGCTCTTCTTACAATTCAAATTTGAACATTAATATTGTTATATTTAATTCATAAAGAGGAAACCAAATATTAAATGGTATAATGGTCTCCACAGTTTTAAATGTTAGTTTCGATGTTGTCAGGATTTTTTAAAAAGTAGATATAGGCGCAGGCGTGGCTGTGTGATTCCGGGTTCAGTCCCACTGCGTGGCACCTTCGACAAGTATCTTCTACTATAGCCTCACACCGACCAAAGCCTTGTGAGTAGATATGGCAGACGGAAACTGAAAGAAGCCCGTCGTATATATATATATATTTGTGTGTGTGTGTGTGTGTCTTTGTATCCATTTTTGTCCCCCGCCATCGCTTGACAACTGATGTTGGTGTGTTTACGTACCCGTAACTTAGCGGTTCGACAAAGATAAACCGATAAAATAAGTACTAGGCTTGCAAAGAATAAGTGCTAGGGTTGATTTCTTCTACTAAAACCATGGCCGTAGTCAAATGACTGAAACAAGTAAAAGAATAAACGAATAAAAGAGCATAATAAAAGCAACGGAATGGTTTACCTGGTACCGCTACAATTGTTTCATTAAGTGTCTTTATTGGGACAGTTTGGTGTGTAGTATGCACAACATCAATACGGTTATGTAATACGTTATGCAACCCTCACTTCATCAGGCTACTAAATAAACAAGAGAGCAGGGACATGTTGATTAATCAACTGATCATCAACAAGTGAAATTTCTGATCAGAATAACCAACATTTAAGAATGTAATGTGGGTGGGACTAGAATCTGTCGATCACGAGAATAGTTGAAATAAAAGAATAATTAAGAGACGGTAGCAGCGGTGATGGAGGCAGTATTTAGCCTAATATCAACTCGTATCGAAAAGATTTATGATTAAAGGTATTCCAGTCACGACCACCATGTCTTTTTTGAGGGTATCCATAGACTAGGATATCTATTGCGTTCTTTCTATTTTCAACACAATAATTAATTTTAGAAGAGATTCGGTTACTATTTCTAGCAGGTCGAGCAGCCATGAAGAAGGTCCAACAGTTGTTGTCGGCAGAAGGTTGTTGTTGTTTAGTCCCAGGCAGTAATCATAAAGCAGATCTACGATCAAGGGCGTTCCAGTCCAGACAATCTTATCTTTTAATTAAGCATAGTTTATCTCTTTTGAGTTTCATTGGAAAGGCAACGGTTAGGTGCTCAACCCCAACAGTAAACTGGAGTCGAAGAGAATTCGGGAACTACCGACCATATATATTTCAAAGAGAGCTGTGACGTAGCCTGGGCTGCCTGCGCTCGGAGCAAGGCAATTATTACGAGAAGGGGCACAACTTTTATTTATTTATTTATTTATTACTACTCTATTTTTTCACAATGGCAGACATATTTATTCTTAATATGGTCCAGTTGATTCGATCGTGAATGTGCTAATTGCTGCCGTATTTCGTTACTAGGGAACAATTCCTTTCAGGCGAATATGTGTTCATAGCACACTCGATTCACGAGCGTAAGCGGATTTTGGAACATCCGGTATTTTGACATAGTTGCGTCTCCTCAATGAAAGTTACACCTAACTAATAAATCTAACCAGAGTTTTTAGCTCTTGCTTATAGTATTCAGCAAATTATTTGCTGATGCATGCTGATGTCTGCCAAACGATAATAAACCGTCAAATGCAGGGTAGATTGTAAGAATCTAAAAAAATGACAAAAATATTAATTCTAAATACGTTGTGGCAGATTCGAACATGAAAATGCTAATCGCTATTGTATATGTGTGAATACGAATGTCAACATTCTGATTTTCGCTATTCATCATACATATGATTTCTTCATTTGAAATTTTGTGCCTGTAAGAACTCAGCATCCAGGGCAACTTGCCCCAGTGGATCCGACCACGCCACACCACTAGAAGAGAACAAGACGATGCAAAGAATGGATAAGAACGATGACTGTGTATGAGGACGAGAATATTCATTTATTCAATATCTAAGATTACATTATCAGACATAACTCCTTTAATATGTTCTTCCGTTTTTCAGACAGTAGGTTTGTGATATGTGGAAGATTTGGCTGATATGTTTAGCAGGTCCTCTGACCACATCGGGATTCGCTCGTTAATCGTGGTCGACGGCTTTTGTGATGGAGTCCAGTGGAATGGATGGTTACGGTAGGAGTGGCGAGCGAGTTGGATGTGACACGAGATTTTGATGATGATTGTGATGGTAATGGTGTCGATGATAACAGCGCCGGTAGCGGTAGCGGTGGCGTTAACGGTAGTGGTGAAGATTGTGTTTGCGGTGGCAGCAGCAATAGTTGTAGCCATGAACGTTTGCGATTTTGGAGATGCCTTTGAAATGATAATCTATCGTCATCATTATCATTATCCTCATCTTCATCAGTAGTAACACACCAACACCACCACCACCACCACACCCATCACTACCACCACCGCTATCACAACTATCACTATAACCACCAACCATTATCATCATCATCATCAACAATAGCAACACCATCTACTCCACCACCTACATCATCACCATAATCATTATCTTTTCCTATTACCACTACCATCAGCCTTACCACAACGACAACCACGAATTATCACTACCATCACCACCTTAGTTTCCCCAACTCACACTATCATCATCATCATCACCACAATTATCATCGTCGTCGTCGTCGTCATTAAGATGTGCCCTCCCTTCTCACCGGCCACCCGGATTATTGATTCAGCTGAAAGTGCTCAGTAAACAGTGGGGTTGGGGTAGATACCGTTTCTCGTAAATTGTTTCTAAGCAATTAAAAATGGTAAGAATCACAAAAGAGAGATGACAGCGGTGGTAGGATGTGTTGATGGAGGGGGGATTCTGAAAGGAGAGGAGGGCGAGGTGACAGCTGATGGGAGAGCAGTGGGTCCTACAGGTGAAGCGTTGGTGGCTGATATGTAAACTAAGGATTAGTGTTAATCTTCAAAATAATAATAATAATAATAATAATAATAATAATAATAATAATAATAATAATAATAATAATAATAATTAATATGAAATAATGATAGATTCAAGGCCAACAAGTTCAGGGGTGGGCTAAGTCGATTACATTGGCCCCCCAGAGTTCAAAGTCAAGAAGACACGACAGCATTACCAGGTTAGTCATTGGAAGTTCTGTCATAAGTCGTAAGTTGCCATAAGTTCTGTCATGAGCAGAAGTGAGAAATGGTAAGAACATCAACCGAAAAGGGTCGCTGAAAACGAACAATTTAAGATGTTGTGAGCTATAACCATCCAGTGTGATCATTTTATTGTGGTTAGAAAATCCGACATTGTTATCGTAGAGTTGAGAAGAGCAAAGCAGTTACTGTGGATATTGCTTCACTCTGGAGCACAGGCTGAATAAGAAAGAAAGTGAGAAACTGCAGAAATATCAAGAGCTAAAGTGGGGAATCAGGAAACTATGGAGAATCAAGCACGAAGAAATGTTGCCGATTGTGGTTGGTGCATTCGGAGCAGTTAGTAAGAGGTTTGATGCATGGCTTGAGGAGCTAGGGATTACCAGAACGGGGATGATGCAAAAAATAGCCTTTTTAGGAACATCAAAGATTCTAAGGATAATGTTAGAAAGTTGAAGGAGAAAGAATGACCCAAAGGACCTTTGACCATAGGATTTGGCTCGCTCTTTTGGTAAAGTGTCGGTATAACATCTGTCAGAGCAAAAGCGTCACGGATAATAATAATAATAATAATAATAATAATAATAATAATAATAATAATAATAACACAACAATAACAATAATAATAACAACAACAATTACAATAATAATAATAATAATAATAATAATTTATTCTTTTTATTGTCCACAAGGGCGAAGGATGAGGGGAAAATACAAAGACAGACATAAAGTGTGGGGATTTTACATATAATGGAATGATAAAATGAAAAGTATACACGGTATACATTAGAGGGAAGTATACAGAGTATATGACTCTAGAAAAAAGAGGGGGAAAAGGGATAATGATGGTGTCTCCCTGATATAGGAGGACCTCTAGTGATAATCAAGGAGCCCCACCATCAAAGTTCACCCTGGATACCAAGGACGAGAGCCCTTTCCAACTTCTTTCTTCCGACTCACAAGGCCTACATTTTTGCAACTTTCACCCACCTTTCATAAATTCACTCAAGGACAGTACCTCCCTCTCTACCCTCACTTTCCTTTTCAAGTGAAACTGGAAAAAGTCGATGGGGGCTTTACCAAAGAGGAATGTTTCTGTCCTCATTCTTTTCAGCCTCGCCCAGCAGATAACCTCTTTCGCTACAGCCACCAGACAAAGGAAAACTGCCTTGCCAGCCCAATTAAAGGAGGGCGACAAGGCAATCATCATTATGGACTCGGTTGACAGACGGATTTGTCCTACACGCGACAGTAGCTGTTCGACATAATTCCACAAGTCAGCAATGCCCGGAAACGGAACGAGTGCATGCAGAACGGTTTCGTCGCTCTGTGAGCACCTCGGACAAGCCCGTCTGACAGCACGTCCGAACCTGTAGAGTTTATCTCGAAACGGTAGCGCCCTCCAGTAGCACTGCCAGGCCAAAGACATCTGAAAATTATCCATAACAGTCCCCGACGGAAAGTCCTCCAGAAAAGACTTGCCAATTCGTCTTTGTCGACGCCCAGAGTCTCCCCGAGGACACCATCGAACTTCCCCGCTACTAATCCTCAGTAAATATTTAAAGAGAGATGACAGCGGTGGTAGGATGTGTTGATGGAGCGCCTGACGACATTCTAAGTGCCAGGCACCTAATATCGGCCTATTCTTTACCCAGGACTGCAGCTCCGTCACGGAGACGAGCTGCAGAAAGGCGTGTCTCACAAACGGAACCCGTATTGTTCATCTTCTAGAAATCGCAGCCTGAGTGCGTGTCTGCGCATTAAAAGCCATGGCATGCCTAAGCCGCCACGCAAAGGACGTTGGCAGCAAACCTTCCGCCTGACCATTGGAACGCCTCCCATTCACAAGAAAATAAAACAGGAAACGTTCCAATCTAATCAAGCAGTAACTGGGGCAAGGCACAACGGTCAGGTGATAAATAATGAGAGAGGTGATGTAGGCATTCGCCACATCAGTCCGACCTTTCAGGGACAACTTTCTCTCTGCCCATTTCTGAGTAAGAGAGGTCATCCTGTTCGTCACCTCTTCCTAATTGATATCCACCTAGAGGTCGGGACCAAACCAGATCCCGAGCAGTTTAACCATCAGCTGGGCCCCACATATGTGCTACTACTTCGAATCAGAGTAAACCTAAGACCTAAGTGGCTGAGGAGGAGTTCTACATTCCTAAAAACACCGGGACTTCTCCTGCAGGGTCCCACTGCCGACTGTAATTTGAAGTCCTACTCAGGACGCACACGCATGCGCGCACGCACGCACACACACATTCATTGCTTGCTTTTATGTCGCGTTATATATACTCTCTCTCTCTCTTTTATATATAAAAGCAACACAACTAAATTGAAGGATTACACAATAATTTTTTGTGAAGTTCATATTAACTTTCAGAAAGAAATA
>NW_021834411.1:17500-35000 GCF_006345805.1 Octopus sinensis
GCTACATCTTTCTCCACGAGATAAAAACTGAATGAAGTAATTTGATAAGACCCTATCATATGATTTCGAAATTAAACCAGTATGGTTTCGTTTCTCCTCAGGGGAATCCACAAATTACTCCGGGTTAAAGAGATGGCTTGCTTGCTTCCCATTAGCTCATGAGGGAAAATAACCGTTGAACAGCGAGCGTCAAAATCCAAAACGGTTTGAGCGTATATAAACATACAATAAAATATTATAACAGTAAATCAATATTATGATATATCAAATACGTCATAATATAGGTGGTTAAAGCAATTAAAAACCAAAAAGGTAGATCATATAATTAAGGGTGCAAAGTAGCACCTACAATTGCTAGAAATAAGAGCTAAAAATTATAACTCGAATAGCCACACAAAATCACCAACCTCATGAAATGTTCAAAGGGACTGCGAGCGGCAAAGGACGCATAAAACCACACACAGACACCACAGACTCAGACACACACACACACACACATACACACACACGGTGCTGTTTAGTTAATAAGCTAGTTTTGCAACCATGGGTTCAGTCTCACTGCGTGATAGCAAAGGCAAATGTCTTATTTTAACCCTGGGCCGACCAATGCGCTTTGTGAGTGAATTTAATAGATACATTTCCTTAACGTATATTCCATGCTTGTCCCACCGCCGTTGACAACTGACTTTGGTTTGTTTCGGTCTCCATGAAATAGCGGTTCAGCAAAAGAGACCCATAAAATAAGTACCTGACTTGAAAACAATGGCCACTGGGTTCGATTCGTTCGATCATTACCGCGCCGGACAAAATGCTTAGCTGCATTTCATCTGTCTTCATGTTCTGAGTTCAAATTCCGTCGATGTCGACTTTCATCCTTTCGTGGTCAATAAATTAAGTACCAGTTGAATACCAGGGTCGATATATTCGACTTGTTCTCCTCCCCAACAAAATTTCAGGCCTTGTGTTTTTATAGTAGAATGGATTATTAATTTTACAAACTCTCTTTGAGAGTATATGTATGTTATGACTAATGAATTAATAGATTGATGAAGCAATATTCTCAGATATAAAGAGACAAAAAGAACGCATAAAACCACGAGCGAATATGAAGTGATAAGAGGCACCATGGTTTCACTAATTGTTTTATGTGTCAAAGTAGTTGCGAGCGGACACAGGCACCATCTATCCTTGACTCAGTGGAATATCAAGGATGAGGCTGCTGGAGGAAGAGAACGGGATAGCGAGAGAGGTAGAGAGAGAAGGAAAGAAAGAGAAAGATAGTGATAAAGAGGACTGCTTTATGTCTTAGCTCATTTTCAGCTGAGTAGACTGGAGCAATATAAAATGTAATGTCCAGCTCAAGGACACAAGACGTGAGTCCTAACCCAGGAATCGAACTCATGAGCTTTATGAATCGAACTCATGAGCTTTATGCCTTCACAGTGTATAAAGTAAGTACTTTCTCAAATCCTATGATTCACAGACCCAGTTACCGGGTGTCCATGATGTACGTGTGACCCCTTGAACAGCTTCCCTGTTTACATATAGAGTCAACTGGAGCAACGTGAATTGAAGTGTTTAGCTCAAAACCGCAACGCACAATTCAGTCCAGGAATGGAAGTCATGATCTTGCGATCGTGAGTGCAGCATCTTAGCGACTAGATCAGTGTTAATAATGAAAGTAAATCCTGACTCAGCAAAAGAATATAAAAAGCAGAGTGACTTAAAATGCCGAGTCTAACGAAAAGAAACATTGAGCAGAATCCGGAAAATTAGTAAGCGAGTGATAATGTCTGTGTTGTTTTAATTTTTTATTCAGGAGGAAGGGCAGAACCCATCACCCTTTTAGAGCCTCCAAGATTGGAGGGCGGTTAGAAGGAGGTTGTCCTTAAACCGGAAACTTAGGCTTAATACTTGGAAAATAATTGATTTCGTTAGAGGCATCCAAGGTTCCAGGTTGTGATGTGAAACCAGGACGACGGATTAAGTCAGCCTTGTCTACTCACCCCAAGTAGGTCAAAGTGGGATTTGAAATAAGAACGGAGAGGACTGGAAAAAAAACCGCAAAGGAATCTGATCCGACGTTCTTATATTTCCGCAAATCCACCATTCTGAGGTTAGTACTTTTGTTTTACCGACCTTCAAATTTCTGGCCCTGTGTTTTTCGTAAGAAACATTATCATTATGAGAAAATAATAAAAGCAAGTAGCTGCTTGCCTTTTACGTTCTGAGTTCAAATCCCGCACAGATCAGCTTTGTCTTTCATCCTTTCGGAGCCGATAAAATAAAGTACCAGTCAATTACTGGTGTCAATGGCATTAATTAATCCATCCTCCATATTTCTAGCTCACAGAATCTTTAGTACGTTGGACAAATTCGTTAGCTGCATTTCTTCTGGCTTTTTACGTGCAAGCTCATATTCTGCCGAAGTTGATTTGGCCTTTCACCCTCTTAGGGTCGATAAAATAAGTACCAGTTGAACACTGGGTTCGATGAAATTGACTAACCGACTCCAAGCAAAATTTCAGGCCCTGAAATAATTCAGGAATTATCGTTAGCACGCTTAACGGTATTTTGACCTCTTTTACGTTCTTAGTTCAAATTCCGCCGAGGTCGACATTGCTTTTCATCCTTTCAGAGTCGATAAAATAAGTACCAGTTGATCACTGGAGTCGATGTAATTGACTTACCCCCTCTCTCGCAATTACTGGCCTTGTGCCAAAATTTGAAACCATTATTATTATTATTATTATTATTATTATATGATAATGCCCATAAACACAAGTGGATGCCGTCTGTTGTTGTCTATATAAGCGAAGATAAAGATAAAAAGATTAAAAAATTGTGTTAGAAAAATATCATAGAGAGGACGGTCATGCTAGCCGCCGTATTGATGTTGGTAGTGAAGATGTGTTGATAGGATTGGAAGAGGAAGAGTATGCTGATGATGACGACGACGACGACAACGTCGACGTGATGATGGCGATGATGATGATGCTGATGAGGTGGTAGTGGTGGGTGGGTAGGTGGTAGTGTTAGCGGTCTGACTTAGGAGATAACGATCTTGTGATGGTTACGATTAAAGAATCAAATAGCAGACGATACGTCATTGTCGTCTGAAAGTAAATGGAGCGCTACGTTTCTTTATATGTATAATATATATGTATGTATGTGCAATATATATATATATATATATATATATATATATATATATATCTATATATATATATATATATATATATTATATATATATATCTATATATATATATATATATATATATTATATATATATCTATATATATAATATATATATATATAATAGATAGATAGATATACATACACACATATATATACATATATAATATGTATGTATATGTATATGCATATATATATATATATACACATATATCTCTCTATATATGTTTGTATGTATATGTATCTATGTAAATGTATATGCATATGAATATAGATTTACATGTGTGTGTGTGTGCGTGCGAATGTATGTGTATGTATATATTTATACATTATATGTGTGTGTATCTATGTATATGTATATACGTGTGTGATTGTATATTTGTATCATAAACACACACACACATACTGACACTCACATATATTTATGCATGTGTGTGTGTGTGTGTGTATGTGTAGCTATGTACATGTATATATGCGTGTGTATGTAGATTTGTATCACACATATATATATATATACATTATATTTATGTATATGTGTATGTATGTGTATATACATACATGTATATATGTGTATCTAAGTATTTATATGCCTGTATGTGCGCGCGCGTATTCTTATAGTGATGGTGGTAGTAGTAGTAGTAGTAGATATTGTTTTTATCTTGGAACCGTCAGCTCTCTCATCTCTCTCTCTCTCTCTCTCTCTCTCTCTCTCTCTCCCTCTCAACGTTACTTAATGTCTTTCTGTCTTTTTCTCTCTCTTAAGCATTTCTCTTCCTTTCACGCTTCTGTTATTCATTCATTCAATTTCCTTCTTCCAAAATTTCCATCCATTTTAAGGGTTAGAATCCATCTTTTTTAATCTTTCGCATTATCTGCCTTGTTATTCTTTCTTTCTCCTTTAATTTCCATCTAATTCGTACCTCCTTCACTTCCAAAAGGTCTATCGTTCCAACTCTTTCACGCTCATTCCAATATCCCATTTCCAATATCTCAATTCCCGCTCCAGTCTTTCCTTCCATATTTCCTTCTAAATTCTTCCCTTCCTTCCCCTGACCACCCCTCATTTCCTTACTCATATTTTTTCGAATTCCTCTTCCTCTTCCTCTTTATTTCCTTATTAAATAGCCTTTGATCTCTCATTCCCTCCCTCTTCCTTACTCCTACTCTCTTTTTCTTCGCCATTCTTTTTCTTTCTTTTTTTTCTCCTTTGCTTTTTTTTAATTCTGTGACCGATTTTTCTCTTCTTTACTCATTGCCCATCTTTCTCCAACTCTCCCCCTCTTTCCCCACCTCTTTCTCCCACTCGTCTTTTTCTATAGCATTGGATTAACCAACGCCTTGTGATTAGAAATTGGTAGAGATAGTGTGCAAAAACCTATCACACACGCGCGCACGTACGCACGCAACGCATGCACGGACGCATCACGCACTGAGGTACACACACGCACGCACGCACGGACGCATCGTGCGTGCACGCAGCCCCCCCCCCCCCCACACACACACACACGCACACAGTTGTAAGCTAGTAGAAGGCGCGTGGATAAGTGGCTTGGGTATACATCTTTCAATCGTAAGGTCGTGAGTTCGATTCCCGACTGCGCATTGTGTCCATGAGCAAGATGCTTTATTTCTCGTTGCGCCACTCCACTCAGCTGACAAAAAAGATGAGATGTACCCGTAATTCAAAGGGCTGGTCTTGTCACGCTCTGTGTCACACTGAATCTCCCTGAGACTCGTTAAGGGTACGCGTGTTTATGGAGTGCACGTTAATTTCACGAGCAGGCCATTCGATTGATCAGATCAACTTTAGCCCTCGTCGTCATAAGCGGCGGAATGTCAGTTTAAGCTTGTAGAATCGTTAGACTGCCGAAAAAATTACTTTGTGGTATTTCTTTCGGTTTTTAACGTCCCGGATTCAAATATGCCTTTGATCCTTCCGGGATTAATAAACTAAAATACCAACCAGTTTAGTGACGGGGTCGATGGCATCGATTAACTCCCTTCCTTTCAAAATTGCAGGCCTTGTCTCTAAACCAGAAACCAATGTTGTTGTAACGATTGTTGCCTTGCCAACTG
Source organism: Octopus sinensis (assembly GCF_006345805.1). NCBI lineage: Eukaryota > Metazoa > Mollusca > Cephalopoda > Octopoda > Octopodidae > Octopus > Octopus sinensis. The sequence goes on from NW_021834411.1 coordinate 22,772, forward strand.
TTTTTTCTTTTTCTTTTTACAATATTACTATGACAACTTGTGATGTTTGAGATAATTAAGAACACAGCAGTAAATTAAAATATTCTGATATCTTTTATAACTGAGTATCATAATTCACCAACTTTATTCAGGAGGTACATAGACGCGCTTGCGCGCGCACACACACACTCTGCTTCAAGATGGAAAGGACACGTTTTATTTACACCCTTTCGATTATTGAGCATGCGTATATATTTATAATGGATAAGCTATTGTTTTGTCACACTTACGCATTCCTGATATGCATGTTGATTTGAAAGAATATAACGACGGTTCGCCGTTCGTGCTCGTGTTGATTTTTCTAAATACCTTTCTTTCGAAAATTAATATTCATTTCATTATTTTGTATAAGCACCAAGAAATTTAATAAAAAGTTAATTTATTTTTATTGAATGTCTGCCATATTTACTGCTATTACCCATGGTGGCAAAAGTACACTGTCAACATTGTGGATAACATTGTAGTTAATAGTATAATTCTCTATCAGCATGTTATGCTCATCTTTGAAATAATCCAGAACAAAATAAATTAGCGAGAGAACACAGTTATTGGTAGACTGAAAAGTGTTAATGTATCTATTCTTCAAAATGTTTGATGAAGGAAACGGAAGATGGATTTAGTACGAATCTTTATTCAGCATGACAATCGCTTCGACCCATCCTGCAGCTCCCTTACACCTAAGGGACAGCTGCAGGATGGGTGGAAACGAAATCCATTTTCCGTTTCCTTCATCAATTATAAACTCAACAGACACTGCGGATTCCCTGACGTAGATCCAGAGAAAACAATATAACTGTGGATGACATCAAGTAACCCAACCGGTGAATGTACTTTAATCGATATACTAATTTATATATACCCAAAGTCCAAATAGTTACACATTCTCCAAAATATATGCAGCAGACATGCATCTTCTGTTTGACTAATGCAGACAATGTTGTTACAGTGGCGTACACACATCTTGCCTTATATATATACACACACACATATATATATATATATATATATATATATATATATATATATATATATATATATATATATATATATATATATATATATATATATATATATAGAAAGAATGGAGTCGAACGAAGATTTTAACAAAATTCCTTTACTCTCAACACATGTTTCGAAGACTGCATACTCTTAATTCCGAAGGAATAAAGGGTGCATTATGCCGTCTTCTCATCAGGAAAGACAAGGAACCTCTATCAGCCTCAAGACGAATAAAAACTTTTTGATGACTGCCTACATGGTGTCCACAGTGATAATGAGTGTTTTTTTAAAAATAATCCGTTATAAGCAATGACGTCAAAATTGGTTGGAAGGAGGAAGTTCTAAGAATAGGAAGGGGACAGTATGTATGCTGTATGTATGGGGATGCGCAGGTGTTTGCTTTCGTTAATGAGTTTGAGTGTTTATGTGTGTGTATGAGTGTGTGTATATAACTGCATTTGTATCTCTGTGTGTGTGTGTGTGTAATTGTGTGTGTGTGTGGGGGGGACAATTGTCAAATATATTTAGTAGTGAGGTGACAATTTTGTGTCTGTGTGTTTGATTGTGCGTATGATAGAGAGAGAGAGAGAGAGAGAGAGAGGGGGAAGAGGTAGAGAGAAAGAGATAAACATACGCCAACGATATTTAGTAGTAATGTTTCATGCAACGGAGTCGGCAGAAAGAATTTGTCTATGGCAGTGGTGTAGACGTGAAACTTATTATTAAAACCAAAGAGGTTATCTATATTATTTATCATTTATATAAGTGGAAAGTGTGCTTCTGCCAATGCTTACATTTATAGGATTTTTCTATTAGTGTGTTTACCAAGGGGAACTTGGCGAAAAGGATATAGAAGAGTTCAGAATTACAAATGCCACAATATTTCCTGCCCTTATCAAAAGGAAGGGATACAGACAATATGGACCAATCCAGCTTGAAAGATATACTGTTGTCCTTAAGACGCCAAACTAATTTACTTAGTCCTGTACTTTGTTGTTTTCTCTTATCTCGGAAAGTTGAATAATGATTGGAAATTCTCTGGGACAATCGAGAAGTTGTCGCACCAATATAGAAGAAGACATCGGTGCCGGAAGAAATTTTACACTGGTAAATGGAATTTTTAATTTTGGAATTACTGGACAAGAACTTTAATCTGTTAGGGTTTTCCTCCGAGATCAAGACGGAGTTTTTATTGTTATGATTGCTATTTATATTACTGCTAGCATTAATCACTACACTATTTCTATTATTGTTATCATTATTAATTGTACTATAACCGGCAATATCCCTGACAATAGAAATGTTGTTGTTGTTACCATCAACACTACCACTGTTATTAACTCGACTAATGCTATTATTAATATTATCATTGCTAACACTAACGCTGCTACGAATGTTGCTACTATCAATACTATTTCTATTATTATTATTGTATGTTTGGTTGGAATTGGTAAGAATAGTGTTGGAACTCCCGGGTAAAGAATCTTTCTTTAGCAGCTTATTATTATGGGAAGCAATAATTTGCGAAAGATTTCTAGTGTTAGAGAATGCAATTCTTACCTTATGTGAATAGATAATAGAATAATACCTAGAATTCCTGGGAAAGTTCCTAGCCACGGCTTCACGGAACTGTAAAGGAAGGTTCGATTTGATTTGTTTTCCGAAAGGTATAACAAACCAGATATAGTTTTTTGTGGACTATATAGTTTTTTGTGAATTGCTCATAGCGTTACTAGTGACAGTAAAGGGAAAATTTCTGTGCTGGAAATTTGGGGTTGGGTGTCTATTGCCTCCCCTGGTCCGTAAATTATTTCTCTTACGTACAGGGGTGCCGACGTTGTTAGAACTGAAATCATTATTCTCACTATTTCTATTGTTATTAGTTTTCTTATCCTGAGAAGTATATATTGGTTTAGAATGGGCTGGGTCGATGTATGATACTTTATCTCTATAACCGGCTTTTGACAAGGCGGCGTTATAAAATTCCGCTTTTTGGTTAAAGATGTCGACATTAGTAGATAATTTTGACAGTCTTAAAGAAATGTTTTTAAACTAAATTATCGGTAATTGTTTTGGTATGATTACTGAAAATGCTGATATATTTAAGATTAGTAGAAGGTTTATGATAAGGGAAGTACGAATTATTCTGCAGATTTAGGGTAATGTCTAAGAAGTTGGCTTTAGTTAATTCATCGTCAAAAACTATGTTCAAGCTCATTCTACTAAAAAATCTAGCTAATCTGTTCTTAACCTTCTGTATTTTTTGGTTCGAAGCATTCTGGAGGTAAAGCAGACAATCGTCTCGATACAGTCCGCTACAGATGTCCGGGAATTGGTCGGCCAATTCATAGAGAATATAAATTCCGACCAAATCGGCTATCTGGGCGCTGTCTGTACTTCCCATTAGCACATCGAACGCGTTAGGGGTGTCTCTGCGTACCCACAACTTATTATCGAACTGTATGAAATATTTTCTAGCTGCTAATATTACATTAATTTCCTCCCTGGAGAGGCCTGCCTTATTGTGCGCGTACCATAGGACCTTATTAAGTACACTAGGGTTGATTGAAGGGTAGAAACTAGATATATCGAATTGTATAAATTTTGTGTTGGCCTTATCATTAATAGAAGTAAACCACTCTACGACTTGAGCAGAGTTAGACCATAAGCTAAGTTTTAACTTATTGATTAATATAGGTTTATTTTTATCTAAAATGTACTTACTAAGGGTACCGATGTCGGAACTAGAAGGGCATATGAGCCGCAATGCCGGGTTGGTATGAAAGTTCTGTTTATGGTCCTTAAGGATGAATCTTGGTTGTCTGGGGTTCAACGGTTGCGTTTTCATTTGTAATCCATACGTCTCCATGATTTTCTTAATTTCTAAGTTGGCCTGTCTGAGTGTATTCCTACTTGTTGTCCTGTAATTCTTATGTATCTCTCTTTTGAGTAATTCTAAATAATGGTTCTTTGCAAGCTTATATATGTTCCGGTTTTATCCGATTGGACCAGGATAGCGTCTAATATGTTTATATCTCTAGCGACTTTATCGAGGTATTTGAGGTGTTTATTCCTTAGGGGTGATTTATGAAATTTAATGTTCCTTACGATGTCCCACAGATCATCTTCGAATTTCTTCCACAGAAGAACACGGGGTTTCTGCCATTGGCATGTAGCTTCAACCGTGTTTTCTGACGTGAATTTGCTACCCAGGTATCGATTAACCGAATTATCCATACTAGGATAATTCATTCACCTACTTAAATATATATATATAGTAGTAAACTCGATGCTTGCTACAGGAGGACTGGTAACCATTACAATTTGTAGCGGCGAAAGGTCTGGACGTTGTTTTCTGAGGCTGACCAAAGAAATTTTTATTTTTAGATATAAGTGATGTACTCAAGTGTAGTTATGTTTTTAGCTTGTGCTTTTTCCATGATCATACGTGAGTATTTTATTTATATCCCATCGAAAGTTCTACTGAAGAAGGAATATATCTTTTTTTATAAGATTAAGTCCGAAATTGATTCAATATAGAGATAACGAAATTTAAATTTTCTAAAGGTTAGTTGCCCGTTTTCAGTTTCAATTTTCCTGTAACAAGTGGATAAAACAGTGTATTTGGCTTTAGAATAACCCTCTTTAGCCCTTAATTATATGATATATATATATATATATATATAATATATATATATATACGCACAAAATGGGGCAAGAACGCAAAATATCCAGATAGACGATACAAAAAACACGGACGGGTCATTCGAAGCCTTTAATCTTCAGTCAAGAACCGGATCATCCTCGCAATTTCGGCTGATTAATCTTGAGATTGCTCCAATCTGGCCAGCCCCAAGGAAAAACTAAGCTAAGAGCATTAGATTTCTTGGAAAAAGGATCGAATGTATACGAAACAAGGATGGAAAAACGGACGATGTTACACGAATATAAATACAAAAATAATACAAAAAAAAACAATAATAATAATAATAACAGGACATAACAACAGGCATCTTTCGACTGGAGACGAATTGAATTCAGCTGGCGTGTTGGGAATTAGGCCTTACGGCAGAGGAAAAGTATCGATGTGGCAGTAACCGTGGTATTTGGAAACAGTAACGCCGCCATTACTTACATGAAAACCATGAGCGTGCTTTCAAGGCTTGAAAGTCAAGGTAAAATCGTAATATTTCATGTAAAGTAGATATAACAAATAATCCAAAATCCTTGTCCGGTACCGGATCGATTCCAATATCTAATTAGTTCGTGCCAGTCATGAGCCCAAACATCCCCGAAAGTTTCATCCGAATCCATCCAGCGGTTCTCGAGATATCTTGTCCACAGACAAATAAACAAACACGACTGAAAATAATATCTCCGCCTTCGCCAAGGCGGAGATAACAGGCAGTGGTTCTCATGGCTTCTGACCATAACTAATTGGAAGTGTTATCATGTACATTGTTTTGTCTGGGTATAAAAGATGGGCTACAGGAAATTTTCTGCACAATACCACAGATTTGCTTGTCAGTTGTTTGACCATAACCAGTTGAGTATGAACCTTGGTGGCTGACGATATATGCATCTCTGAAAACGAGCAGAAGTAGTAGGGGAACATCATAGCCATGTGTTAAGAGGAATTCTTTGGGGGTTTGAACGATTCACCTCTGAAAATATGAGTGTTTTGTTCATCATCCTTAAACAAAACTTATTCAGGGACCTTTTGAGCAGAATGGGCTACTCAGCCTGAAGAAAATTCTAACTGGGCCCCCTCCTGCAAGATCATGCACTGTTTATCTTGATATAAGACCACCATGCTTCGCACATATGGTTGTGATGCATGTACCTGGTGTACCCTTATCAGACGAGTAGTCATGATGGATATATAGTGGTTTGTATAATTGTACTCCATTGTCACTTTGATGGCATGCGCTGCTCTCTCACTCAATAATAATAATAATAATAATAATAATAATAATAATAATAATAATTAGAGCACTCAAAGAGCGCAAGCCTCCCCCAAGGCAAAACTAACGTCCTCTCAACAATTAGCCAGAGATGCTTTTTAAAACGGGAATATCTGAAGTAAACTCGACTGCTCTCACAAACGATAATACTATAAATGAACCAGATAGCTCTCAAAAATTAAGTAAAAAAACAAGAAAAATAATCCAGAATCCTTGTTCTGTAACCGATTGATCCCAAAATCTAAGCAGCTCGTGTCAGTCACGGGGCCAAACATCCGTGAAAGTTTCATCCGAATCTATCCAGCGGTTCCTGAAATATCTTGTCCACTGACAACAAACAAACAAGCAAACACGACTGACAACAATACCTCCGCCTTCGCTAAGGCGGAAGTAATAATAATCCTTTCTACTGGAGGCACAAAGCCTCTAATTTGGGAGAGGAGACTAGTTGATAACATCGACCCCAGTATTTCACTGGTACTTAATTTATCGACCTTGAAAGGATGAAAGGCAAAGTCGACCTCAGCGGAATTTTAACTCTGAACGTAGCAACAGGCTAAGCATTTCGTCCAGCGCACTAATGATTCTGCCAGCTCGCCGTCTAACACAATAATAATAATAATAATAATAATAATAATAATAATAATAATAATAATAATAATAATAATAATAATTAATAAATAATAATAATGGTTTCAATTTTTGGCACAAGGCCAAAATTTTAAGGGGAGAGGTAAGTCGATTACATCGTCCGTAGTGCTTATCTGGTACTTATTTTATCGACCCCGAAAACAACACCGGCGGAATTTGAAGTCGGAACCTAAAGAAATGCCGCTAAGCGTTTTGTCTGACGCGCTAACGTTTCTGCCAGCTCGCAGACTTAACTGCAACAGCAACAACAATGATTATAATGATTTCAAATTTTGGCACAACACCAGCAATTTCGGGGGAGGAGCAAGTCGATTATATCTTATTTTATCGACCACCTGGTAGGATAAAAGGCAAAGCCGACCTCGGCGGAATTTGAACTCAGAATATATAGAGCCGAAAGAAATGTAAAAGCCGCTAAGCATTTTACCTGGCGTGTTAACGATTCTACGCAGGCTTGAAAACAGCAACAACAACAGGAATAATAGTAAAGCAACTGTAGACAAAATAATTGGTGATAAATATACAAAAGAGGTGATAAACAAAGAGAATAATAATAATAGCAACTAAAAAATTGGTGCGATAAATTTTCTGCGCATGCGCAGATATATCTCAAAATTTATCTTTCATTCTAAAATTAAATAAAGAAGTAAATGTACAAGAGAAGATGAAGAGATAGTCTGTCTAAGCTGCAGTAATAAACCCTACCGCTTTTTTGTACATTTTCAAATATGGTGGTAATTATTTAATGTGGTTTTTATGGTTACTGTGGTTAATTAAGGTGGTGTTGTGGTTACTGCTGCCAAAGTTATTGCGAAAGAGTTTTGATTCTCAATCGAATCCAAGTTCGCAACAATATCATCTGGAAAGACATTAACACCACTGCTACTTGCATTCACGTACGATTCTGCTGTTTCAAAGGAAGTTTACAACGTTGATTAAAAATTAAACAAATTCATTGCCTTTGAAACGAGGAAGAAAAAAATAGTTGCTAATGTTGTAGCTGTTGTTGCTAATGTCGCTGTTAATTGTTAGCTGTTAATGTTGTTTGCAATTACTCTTGTAAATTCTGTTGTGTCTACAGTTGCTAACTAACTCTGTCGCATCTATGGTTGCTATGTTCTTACAGCTTGCTCATGTTGCGATTACTGTTATTAATTTTGTGGTAACATTTGCTAACGTCACTGTGATTACTGTCTGCGGTTGTGGTTACTGTTGCTAATGTTGTGACTACTGTTGTTGATGTGACTACAACTGCCTTACTGTAGCAACTACTACTGCTAACTCATATTGTTTGAAGATGTAGTCTCTGTAACTACTGTTGTGGGTGATATTGCTAACATGGTTGTGAGTACAGCTGCTGCTGCTAATGCCGATGTGGCTATTGTTGTTAATGATGTGACCATTATTGCGAATATTGTGACAACTACTGTTCATGTTGCTATAGCCACTGTTGTTAATGTTATTGTTGTTACTATTTCTAACATGGTGGATGTTGTTGCTAATGTTGCAGATGTTGCAAAGTTGTTGTAACTGGTGATGCTAATGTTGTTCTTGTGACTGCCGTTATTAATGCTGTGACTGCTTACGCTGTTGTAATGTTGTTGTTACTGCTGTGACTGCGAATGTTGTTGTAGCTGGTGTTGCTAATGTTATTTTTGTGACTGCAGTTGTTAATATTGTGACTGCTGTTACTAACGTTGTTGTTACTGGTGTTAATGTGGTGACTACTGTTGCTAAGGCTCTCAATGAAACCATCTTTTAAATAGTTTTCCCGCCATCACTTCATCATCATCATCGTTGTCGTCGTCGTCGTAGTAGTAGTAGTAGTCGTTAACATCATCATTATCAACATGGTCATATCATCAACGACGTCGCCATCGATATCATCATCATCATCATCATCATCAACACCGTTGTCGTCGTCGTCGTCCTCATGCGTCATCGTTTGTCGTCTTCTGTTAATGTGACCGAAAACGGAAAGCCCTATGCGTTATTATCGATGTTTGTTGAGGTTATTACTGCTGTCGTTTTTGTTGTGGTTGTTGTTGTTGTCGGCGATGACGATGATGATGGTGGTGGCGGTGGCGGTGGTGTTAGTGATGGTAGTGGTGGTGGAGGTGGTGGTAGCGGAACTGGCTCTGGTGATAATACATTTAATACATGTCGCATTAATAACGATGAATTCCGTTTTTTTTTTCGTTACCTATGTTATTGTTCTATGTGCTAATTCCCTAAATGTTGTTGTTGTTATTGCCTTTGAACACAGTTATCACCACACACCACCACCCTCTTATCTTTCTTCTTCTTCTTCTTCTTCTTCTTCTTCTTCTTCTTCTTCTTCTTCTTCTTCTTCTTCTTCTTCTTCTTCTTCTTCTTCTTCTTCTTTCTCCCCACTCACATATACATGCACAAACGTCAAAAACTCTGCATACGCACGTTCACACGCGCGTTCACATACGAATATGCATGTACCTTCCACGACATATATACACATATATACATATTACAAATGTATATACTTGTATGTGCGTGTGTATACACATGCATCTATCTATGTATCTCTCTCTCTCTCTCTCTCTCTCTCTCTATATATATATATATATATATATATATATATATATATACATATTTATATTACCCTATATAAATATATATATGAATGCCTGTCTCTAAAAATGCATGTGCGTGTGAATGAGAGAGAGAGAGAGAGAGAGAGAGAGAGAGAAAAAGAGAGAATGAGTGAGAGTGTATGTGTGTGTGTGGAAAGCAAACACGTACACTTTGACAGAGATGAATGAAAAAGCCTACGCACGCATGTATACACATACATACATACATACATACATACATACATACATACATACATACATACATACATACATGCATATATATATATAAACACGCGCGCAAATGAACACCCACATATATGATACATGCATGCACACATATGCACTCCCTCCCCCATATATATATATATATATATATATATATATATACATACATACATATATATATATATATATATGTGTGTGTGTGTGTGTGTGTATATGTATATATACATATATACACATAAAAACAAACATACTACTCCCGATACACACTCCCTTCACACATTCTACGCATGCCCCTCCACATACACACACAGTATATATTCTACGCAGATCAGTTGCAGCGATGGGAGTACCCCTCTATTGCCCGGAAGAAATGAAATATTTTCTTGCCAACATCAAACGATGTGAATGCAATCAACAAAACCCATTTTCATTAGAACACAGTAAATATTTTATTTGAGTCCCCGAGTCGTTTCATTTGACGCCATTTCACAAACAAACAGCCAATCACGTTTATAATTGCTTATTTATTATTATTATTATTTATTATTATTATTATTATTATTATTATACCTTGTTTTTTTCATAAATTCAGCTTTAAAAAAGAATAATTCAGGTCTTAATAATAATAATAATAATAATAATAATAATAATAATAATAATAATAATAATAATAATAATCACAGTAATAATAATAAAGGTGAAAACAATAAGTTATGTTGAAACAACTGTAGACAAAATGAAATGTAACATATTGCTATGTTGAGGTGATAAATAAACAAAGAGAATAGAAATAGTAACTAAAAATAAACAAACAGGCAAAAAAGGAAAGGAAAACAATTGGTGTGTTTAAGTTTCTGCGCATGTGCAGGTGTATCGCAAAATTTCTCTCACTCTTCTCTCTCCCCACCTCCCTCTCTCACTAAATGAATAAATGTATAAATAAAAGCGGAAGGAAAAGAAAATTCTGTAATAAACACTCCAACTCCGTTCGCCACTTCCTTGCATATTTTCTAGCGTGGTTGATAACTACTTCGGCGAATGAAGTTCGCGACCCAGTTTCGATTTCAAGCTTAGACACAGTGCTTAATGATATCCTTTGGAAATGTATACTCTTCACCGCCGCCCCAACAATTTTTGCCCTCCAATAAAATCTATGAGGGTTTGTAACAACTTGAAAAGAATCAGGAATATTTACAATTTTCAGTAGCCATTATATATAGAAAGAGGAACAATTATTGTCATATTTGGGGAGGGTCATATTTTTGCCAATTAACCACGCAGACTATATATTTGGTCTTTATTTCGGCTTTATTATTATTTTTATTTTAGTGTCCCTTGTCTGGAAATCTTTCATCCCATATCTTGTGAGCAATTCAGCAAAACAGAATGGACTAAAGAGAACAGGAGGAGACACACGGGATGGAGAGTCGCTGAAGAGGTCACAGGATGTCGTGACGAAATATTTCCAGACAAGAGATACTAAAAAGAGAATAATAATAATTAAACTGAAGTGAAGACCAAGCATATAGTGTGTGTGATTAATCTGCAAAAAAAAAAAAAAATACCATCCCCAAATATAACAATATCTGTTTCAACAGACAATTTCAGATCAGGAATCTTGCAAAACAAACACATAAAAGGAGAAACAATTATGTTATTGCCTTTAATGAGGTCGGAGGAAGGATTGTTAAAGTTAGGTGAACCGTTGACCACGATTAGGTTTCTTTCTGCTTATCTCTTCGGTAGGTCTTAATTCTTTCCAAAGAAGATATGAAAAGACTTTTTAATGATTTTCTATGGTAATTCAAAACACTTCAACAATAACAACAACAACAACAACGAGTTTGGTTTTCGAAGAACTATGGATCTTAGTTTCTTTTCTTTCTGTTCATTTTCTTTGTTATTTGGCTGGGAAAGGATTTTATTGTTTTACGCTAAGTCTTCTTTTTCGGTGATTTCCAATCCTTTCCTTTCGTATTTTGACCGAGCGCTTCAGAATTTTCATCCGCAACTATATTTCTTCCTTATCGCTTGGTGAAAGTATAACGCATCCCTGGAAGGATAAAAGGCAAAGTCAACTTCGACAGAATTTGAACCCAGAACGTTGAAATGCCGCTAAGCATTTTGTCTAGCATGTTAACGATTCTGCCAGCTCGCCACTTTATATAAAGTCAATAATCCTTTCTAATATAGGCACAAAGCCTGAAATTTGGGGAAGAGGGCTAGTTGATTACACCGACTCCATGCGTAACTGGTACTTATTTCATCGACCCCGAAAAGATGAAGGCAAAGTTGACCTCGGTGGGATTTGATTTCTGAATATAAGGACGGACGAAATGCCGCTAAGCATTTTGCCCGACGTGCTTACGATTCTACCAGCTTGCCGCCTTTTATTGGGTTGTCCGGAATGTTCGTGCCGATTTTTAAAGAAAAGAAAAAGGTCAATAAATACATGCCATTACATTTTTAATCAACCAAATATGAACCATTTTGTTGCACAATACGTCTCCATCCTTCCTTTAACTTGAAAATACCCTCTTCCCAGAATTGAGGTAGTTTCATGGCAAAGAATTCATCAAGGTATCTTTTTACGTCACCCGAGGAATTCAAATTTTTACCATTAAGACTATTCTGCAGACCTAAATAAGTGGAAATCCGAAGGAGCAATATCTAGTGAATATGGAGGGTGGGGTAACACATCGCAGCCGAGCTGGAGCAATTTTTATCTGGTTCCCAAAGCAT
>NW_021834411.1:40000-48443 GCF_006345805.1 Octopus sinensis
CACGGGGAGAAATATGTTTGCAGGTCATTAACATCATGCCCTGGAGGAATAAATAAAATGTCAGGAGAATTTCATCATATTTCCACAAAACTGTTTAATTAAATATTCTTCTTCCTTTTCCATTTCTTTTTCTTTTCTTCCTTTTTTCTTCTTTTTTCTTTCTTCTTCTTTTTGCCGGTTGTAAATTTGAAATTTGAAGACTGATGATGTCATTCCATCAACGTGGGGACACTGGTTACCCTCGTTTTAGATTTGAGTTTCTATAATTTTGAATTTCTATGTATCACTTTTCATTTTGAACTCGACAAAACAGCCTAGCTGTTGAAATATCGTCCAAGCAATAAAATATCTATTGCAATCGTGCTCTTTGTATTGTCTATTTATAATAATAATAATAATAATAATAATAATAATAATAATAATAATAATAATAATAATAATAATAATAATAATAATAATAATTATTATTATTATTATTATTATTATTATTATTATTATTATTATTATTATTTGCTAAAATATGAACCAGATGTTTTTTTTATCGTTCTGTAGAATTAATATTTTTGCTGTCGACATTATTCTTTCAAGGACTCTTTTGTAACTGTGCTCCATTTTGTAGCTAATCTGGCCAACGGTATGAGGTACTATTTTTGGTTTGTTGTTTTGACCCTAATCGGGGTTACGTTTTCGTTTTTTAAATTTTCATAAACTACACATTAAAAAAGAACCCCCAATTCATTTGAATGTGGCGTCTTTTGTTTCTAACAAAAATGACAACGAAAGATACTGAATAACAAAAGCAACATAAAAAACAACAAAAACAAAAGAGTAAACTAAGTTTAGAAGAAGAAAGTTAGCACTTCAAGAAAATTACGCTGTTTTCTCTTCGTCACTCCAACAATATCTATATATGTTGGTGGACTTGTTGCCGGCTGTAGCATAGCTGTAACAGTCAATAACACTAGCATAACATTTATGAAGGGCCGTTTGCCCTTCCACCACCATATCGAGCAACACTGTACATATTATTGCTCAAGGTGGAGCCGGCGGTGATAGCAGAAAAAGAAGAAAAAGAAAACCAATACCAGTAATTAAGCTCTTCAACACATGACACCTCCAGCAGCGAAAACACCACCAACATCAACAATAACAATACATTTACAATAAATATCTGTCAATCTTCCCTCAAAGATCAATTATTTTCCATAAAGAATGACCCCAGAATTCTTTCCCTAACGAATCGAAGGCCAAGCTGAAGGAGAAGTACGTGGGCATAGTGGTTGAATGAGTCCAATATGCCTAAAGAACTAATGAATGAGGAGAATGGGGAAGAGTGTATTCTCCCATTGACTGTGACACGGTACAAGGAAACGTATAAGTACGTGGGCATAGTGGTTGGAATGAGTCCAATATGCCTAAAGAACTAATGAATGAGGAGAATGGGGAAGAATGTATTCTCCCATTGACTGTGACACGGTACAAGGAAACGTATAAGTACGTGGGCATAGTGGTTGGGATGAGTCCAATATGCCTAAAGAACTAATGAATGAGGAGAATGGGGAAGAGTGTATTCTCCCATTGACTGTGACACGGTACAAGGAAGCGTATGTTTGTTCTTTGAAAATACGACAGCATCTAGTGAGATAGGCTGAGTTGGTGCCTTACACAGCAGTTACCCAGGGAAAAAAGACACTAGCGCCACTACTAGAGATATTTGTAGTGACGTTTACCTTTGGAATGTCGTCACTTTTGCGATACATCGAGTAAAGATTATGCATGGAAGTGAACTGTATAACATGTAGCCATGTGGGTTTTGCATGGATCTAAAGGTTCTGTGTTCTGTTCTAATGTTCCCTGGGGAAGACCTCACTGCTATTCCTGAACTGTAACACATATAGGTTAAGAAGAAGGAAGGTCATTCAAATTGATGGTTCAATTCAAATTGATGGTCCAGTTGCTCCAAACGTGGTAGGAAAGACCACCTGAGTGACTTGTGCATTCGAACAAAAACTCTAGTAATTGGTATACATGTCGTTCGCCAGCACAGTACAGATCCACAGATTTTCTGTTTTCACAATTTATCTGTCCTAATGCTACTACAATGTCCTCTGTTCCTTGCCCGTGATTTTCCCAGCTACAGACAATTTGCAGCTCTTCAAAAATAAACATCAATGACAGTGTAAGCGGTCCTGCGAAGGTCAAGATCACAATCGCTTTCCCCGAACGCAACAATATAAATATCTCGACATTGTTTTCGCACAAATATTTTTTGCTACTGAACTGATTTATTATCACAGCAGCTTTTACTCTCAATTCTTTCTCTCAAAAGGGTCTAAAAAGACTAGAAACCAGTCAGATAGAGTCATTTTTTCTTGTCACATCAAAATATAATCTGTGGTGTAACTACTTCGTTGACTTTTCATAACGAGGCTAAATTCTATGTTTATTAACAAAAGAATACTTTACATTTCGAAACCAAAAACAAAAAGAAGAAGAAAAGTGTGTCGTGTACTATTAATTAATAAATGTGTGTGAGTGTGTGCCTGTGCATATGTAAGTATACATATGTACATAGACACACACGTACACACACACACACACACACACACACACACACACACAAATATATATATATATATATATACACACAAACACACACACATACGTGTGTGTGTGTGTGTATATATATGAACATACAGACACATACACGCACATACAAGAGGGGGAAATGAGAGAGAAACATGATTTGATATTTCATTTGATATTTACGTTAAAAACAACAAAATCACCAAAGAAATACGAAAACCAAAAAATATAAATAGGAACACAAAACCAAAACAAAACATTCTTTTTCTAATTCTGTCTCTTCTTCTCTTTCCTCTACCTTTCAACTCTCTCTTTCTTCTTTTCCCTCTCCCTTCTTTCTCTCTATATCTATTCATATATATATATATATATATATACACACACACACATATACATACATACATACACATATATATATACATACATGCATACATATATATACATATATGCATGTATATATAGATATATGTATATATATACATATATATGTATGTATGTATATATATATATATATATATATATATATATATGACTCCTCCTTTCGTCATCCTCTTCCCCATCATTTCAAATTAAACAGCAGTTTTGTTTAAAACAACACTCTATTGCCATTTTATAAATTTACAAACAAAAAAATCACACATTTTCTCACCACCTCTGCTTCTCTCTCTCTCTCTTTCTCACATTCTCTTTCATTTTCTCTCATTTTCGTCAAATATCTATTTTAATATTGTTGCTGCTCTTGTTGTTGTCATATAATACAAATTTTCTTTTCTTTTTGTCGATTTTTTGTTCAGTTTTGGCTTGTTTTGTTTTGTTTTAAGCTATTTTTTCGCCTTTATATCGCTTTTATTTCAAACTTCAGACAATTCTCCTTCTACCCCCCACAACCACCTCCCACTCCCTCTCACTTTTAGTTCTCTCTATAAAGTATAAACACACAAGCAGACGACATACATACGCATCTACACACGCTCTCTCCTCTCTCTCTCTCTCTCTGTCGCACTATCTTACCCGCTCTCGCTCTATCTCTTCGACTCTGCTTCTCTTTCTCTTACCATTTGGAAACTAAAACAACACAGAAAGATATTTTATCTTTTTCTTCGCTCTTTTATTTTTAATTCCACACCTCTCTCTTTGTAGTTATGGGTACATATTGTATGTATATGTGTACATATGTATGTATGTATGTTTGTAAATATGTGTGAATGAATGTATGTATTGCTTTTACTCTCACTTTCATGATATATGTAGAATATATATATTTTTGGATGTATGTTTGAGTGTCTTTTTCTACGTGTGTGTTTGTGTAAGTATATGCATAATATATATGTGTATATAACGATGTGTGTGTGTGTGTGTGCGTGTATGCATACACATATACGTATGAGCATATATCTATAGTTAAATAGATAGATAAATGGATATATAGATGTTTTCCCTCCCTCTCTGTCTCACATACACACACAAAAAAAATATATACAGATATACACATATACACACAAATACAAATATGCACACACACACACACACACACACACATATAAATATATCCATAAACAAAAACACACACACATACATAAACACATACACTCATATATATTCTTATTTTTGTTTAGTCGTCTGCGGTCTCTTTGAAATACAACTATATTTCCACTTAACACGTCATTCTCATGTCTGCAACCAGAAACTATACATATATAGCATCTATATATATATATATATATATTATATATATATATATACATATACAGACATACACATATGCATATATTTCCTTTTATATGTATGTATTTAAATACATTTCTTAGGTTTTACTTTTTCGGAGGTGTTTTTTTGTATTTTATCTATTCTTATTTTTGTTGTTTTTTCTTTTTATTTAATCCGCCTTTGTTTTGTTTTGTGCTTGTTATTCATTGTTGTTATATTTCTGGCTCTGATTCAAAAGTCAAGAGGCATTTTCTCTATATTTACATTAGTTTACACTCCCGCCATCTTTCCTCTCGCCTCCGCCATCTTCCCTCGCTATGGACTTATAACACTTCGCGGCTCAATCGCCTAGTTATTACACGTTCACACATATGTATGTATGTATGTATGTATGTATGTATGTATGTATGTATGTATGTATGTATGTATGTATGTATGTATGTATGTATGCATGTGCATACGTATGCGTTTATGTATATTGTATGAAAGTGTGTATTTAGATATATATGTAGGTGTATAGGCATGCGAGCGCGCGCACACACACACAACACACACACATAAACACACGCACACACAACACACACACACACATATACACACATAAAAAGGTATATGCTTATATCTACATATACTGTATATACATACACATGTGCACATACACGTAAGTATATATAAATATATGTACATACACCTAAGTATAAGTATACACGCACAAACATATGTTCATATATATACATACATATATATTCATGTATATATACATATATGTATATATATATATGTATGTATGCATATATATACATATATAAACGTTATATGTATAGATATATATGCATATACATGGATATGTATATACATACATATATATATATGTATATACATACATGTATATGTATATATATACGTGTATGTATATATATTATATGTATATACTCAAATATATGATAGTGTATGTGTTGTTAGTTAATACCAAGTCAATGATAAAGAGAACTCCGTACAGGTTAATTATAGAGAAAAGTGAATGGAATTGCATGCGTGTATATGTATATACTCATGCATACAATATATATGTTCTTTTATTCCTTTATGTTTCATCCCGAAGGCTGTGGTCATATGTGTGCGTGTGTGTTTGTGTGTGAGTGTATATATATATATATATATGTATGTATGTGTGTGTGTGTGTGTGTGTGTGTGTGTGTGTGTATGTATATATTCTTTTACTTACTTTAGTCATTAGATTGATGTCATGCTAGGGTACCGACTTGAAGGATTTTAGTGAAACGAGTCGAGCCCACTACTTATTTTATAAACCTGGTTTTTACTCTCTTGGTCTGTCGGAGTCTTTTGCCGAAACGCTTGAATACGATGAAGTAAACTTAGCAACACGGCTGTCAAGCGGGGATGGGAAAAAAGGAGACACGCACATGCACTCTCTCTCTCTCTCTCTTCTCTCACACACATTCATCGGGCTTCTTTCAGTTTCCGTCTACCAAATTCATTGACAAGGCTTTTGGTCTCTCCGAAGAAGAAGACACCTGTCCAAGGTGCTACGAAGCGAACTTCTTTTCCCACAGGTATGCTTTCGTTGATATATATATATATAAGAGGTGAGGACCAAAATCCTTAAAGGGATGTCAAACCTCCAAGTCCGCCGTTATTATGAATTAAAGAAAGATCGTCTACACCTACAATTTTTCTATTCCACCACACCACACCCACACACAACACACACGCGCACACACACACACACACACACCACACACACACACACATATATATATATATGTATATATATATATGTATGTATGTATATGTATATGTATATATATACATATATATATATACATACATACATAATATATATGTATATATATATATATATATAATATATATATATTTCAAAATAAGCAATAGGATATCAAGAAATGATGCAGTACGACCGTTTCAAACGGCTCCATTTAATTGAACAATGCAATCATTACGTCAATTTAAATGCAGGGCTATCCTCAGCTGCACAGATATAATTTTTTTAATCAGTTGGACACATTAATTTTACTTAAATTCTCTAATAGAGCAAGAAGAGGGGAAAATTCCATGTTGCAACTAATGTAGCTCAAAATATACTTCACTTCTAAGAACTGTATGAGGTTTGTTAGGGTCATAGCTTGTAAAGGATTGTGGTTCATTTTTAATTTATTAGTCTATTTTATCAACTACCAAATTTAAGGCTAGAGGACAGTGTCTGTTTAGAATGGATAGACGGAGTGAGTTGATAGTTTATAGTTGGGTATAGTCATAAATATTGTCAGGATTTTCGGAAATGTGTAAGTAATTGTCTATAAAGGAGGCTGGGTAGGGGAAGACCCTAAATCAAGATGTTAATTACCAGTTAAAGAGGCAAGACGCTAATAAAACCTATGATGTTAATACAGAGGAAATTATCATGGGGTACAATGGATGATTGCATATTAACAATATTATTATGTTGTATGAAGATAAAATTTAAGATTACTAAAAATGGTATTATAACCAGAATAGATAAACTGTGTATATATACCAATTTTCAACATTAGAAAGGGAAGATTACATAGAATTAGTTAAATATTCATTCATGTATTTACTTATAAGGTGGTTTCTATAAAGATTACTCTGGGTATTTACTTGTGGAATACTGGGGCGATAAATCATGCTATCTTTATTTTAATTGTAAGCTAAGAATCAGAAAAAATCGGAAAAATAAGTTGTGTACAGATACATACACATATTTAGCTATGTGCACACATGTAAATATATACAAAAATTTGTACTTTATTATGAGTATGTTATAATCAACTCTTCTAGACTTAAGTATCCAGAAAATTTACATTTCTCTTAAAGAACATTAATAACTTATAAGAGATAAGAAAGAGGTAAATAGGTAAAGGTATCAAAATAAGCAAACATAATAATAAGAAATTATAGAGAATAGTAAGAAAATATATATAACTTACTAATGAGCTACATTGGTAGCAACATGGACCTTTTCCCCCTTCTTGCTCTATTAGAGAATTTAAGTAAAATTATATTAATGTGTCCAACTGATTGAAACAATTCTATTTGTTTATGCAGCTGAGGATAGCCCTGCATTTAAATTGACGTAATGATTGCATTGTTCAATTAAATGGAGCCGCTTGAAACGGCCGTGCTGCATCACCTCTTGATATCCTGTTGCTTATTTTGATTTTATTCACTTTACTTTGGGTTGTACAGACAATACAAACATGACTTGGTGCTTCAATTAAGTACCTAATTCAACTGAATCTCAATTATATATTATATATATATATATATATCTTATATATATAATATATATATATATATTATATAATATATATATATATATATATACACATACATACATACATACATACATACATACATACATACATACATACATACATAGACAGACATGCATACATACATATAAATGTGTGCATAATACTCACATACATAAAACCACATACACACACACATAAATATCTAGCTATGTATATATGAGTAATACATACTCTGTCTTCCAAAACTGTGTTCCGTATTCTATAAGTCAGGCTGTGACCCAAGTCAAAATGTATTTTGTTTGTCAAACATTCTTTATGAAGCACTTTTCTAGTAACATCTCGCAAGTTTAGACGGCTTGTAAAGTGCTCCAGGCGTATAAGACACACGTATTTGATTTTTTTTAATCGCCACGCGTCTAATGCAGCCACATTAAGGATAGGAAACGAAGCACCATAGTGAAGGGAGCAGGTTGAGCCTAAATCCATTTGGTCTTGATAATTGTTACCAATAAATGTAATTGGGGACAAGCCAGAATATTACTGGCTATTGGCTTGCAATATTATATGATTCGTATGCTGTTATATGGGGACGTCATATCGTCTCATTATTCTTCCTTCTCCAGCATGTATAATCCATCTCTGATGTATGTTTTACATTATTCAATGGCTACGTTACATTTAATAAACATTTTTTTTTTATTGTCGCGGACCAGTACCGGGTCGCGGACTAGTACCAGGCCGTGTGTCATTTTGTACCGAGTCGTAGAGAAAGAATAAACTTTTAGGTTTTATTTCCGTTTTATTGATTATTGTAACATGTTTTTGTAAGTTGA
>NW_021834412.1:0-51021 GCF_006345805.1 Octopus sinensis
TGTAAATTTCTCGCATGAAAGTAGTTTGGTTATCTTTATTTCCGATATTTTTCACAATAATGATTTTTATTGAAAATAGCAAAAATAATTTAATTTTAACGGATAATCATTACAGAAAGATCGGTGCGACTCTAAAACATTATGTCGACGTGGAAATTGATAAACTAAAAGTTCCGTCGAAAAATTCAGCCGCCATTATATTGCATTTTTTATCCCAAATTGATCTAGCTTCATCTTTCTGAATATGGAGGTTAAGGTTGGTTCCATTCATAAAATGGTTGGAATTTTTTCTCTGAAGTATCAAAAGCTGTTTTCTTCTCTTTTTATTGATTTCTAAATGGCCTGTTCTGGTTCAAATCTAGCATTTTTAAAGTGTAGTAATATGAATTAAATTAATTAAACAACAAATGTGAATAAATCAGAGAACAGACAAAGTAAGTAACTAAGAGAGCCTAAGGGTCAACTCAACGACACCGCTGGCTATTGAGTAGAAGTACTTCCGCGAAGCACAGTGACCGAGATTTACCGGAAAAGACAGCTAGTTTCCTTCTGGCCGTCGAAATTTTCTAACAAATGTCAGAAAGAAGTTGAATCGGAGCTTTGCCGACGATTTTAGAAATTTCGAAAGCAAAGGGGACAAACTTAAGAGAGTCCAAAATGCCCCCAATTTTCCTTATTTTTAACTGTTGGATTAATTCTATTCTAAATTCATAGTAAATTTGTAGATTTTCTAGACATTTTGAGTACATATAAAATTCGAGCTTATTTAGTATGTCAATTATTCCAAATTCCTCAATTTAAATTCTATCATACAATATTTTATCTTCTTTTCGGTTGAATAATTGTTTGTTTTCCACAATTCGTGAAAAAACATCCTTCAAGTGCTCATCCGTCAATCTACCTTCAAAATGCACTTTGTCTATCTCCAAAGAATTAGACAAGTTTAAATCATTTTGTATTGATTGTTCTGAAGAGTACTTTCCTACTTTGATTGTTAAAACAGATAAGACGCTTTTTAAGCCGAGAAATGGTATTTTAAATAAATTATTTACCTAATCTTTACTCTTTTTAGCAATTTCTTATTGGAATAAGAAATTTTCAGTCAAATCTTAGAAAATTTTAGATTTTATATTTTTAATAAACTAACCTGTTAATAAAAATAATTTAACAAAAATGGTTAAAATCAAAAAAAATTAATGAAATTATACTTAGTTTTTGCCCCAATTCGAGGTTCATAAATTTGTTAGGGACTATGAAAAATAGCATTTATTACTGGAATGAACCAAAATGCGAGGGTGTCCCAACAACTCCTCACAAAGTGAGGTTGCCCGAAAACGGAGTCTGCCTTGTGGCGGGGTCGGACTGTACTGTTGATTTCAACAGCGAGATATTTTATTTTAGATAAAGAAGTCACATCGTCTTCATTACTAAACTTTTCTATAACTGTCGATATAGGTCTGACATAGGGCCTCGGAAATTAACAGTGTCTTGATTTCAGTCCTCAATTCGATTGATAAGATGTAAATATTTGGACTCTTTTTGTTTTTTCCTTTGTAATTACTATTTACCTATATTTCTTATTTGGACTTGACAGCTACACTTTGAATTGAATTTTCATCATATTTAATTAAACAATTATTAAATAATCATTATTGTGTAATACTGATTTCAAAAACCTCATCAAAAGATAGTCTATCAGTGAATTTTTCGGATTTCAGATTAAAATTTTTTTTAAAGAGATTTGTTTATTACGAAAAAAGAATTCGGTCAAGTGTTCGAAAGCTTCACGGACGGGAAGCCGACGCGATCGAGAAAGAATTAGAGCGTACTATCGCAAGGGATATCCGCTCGAAAAACCATCTTGATTCGCGGGCGTCGTCTGTGATAGCAGACATGCGGGATCCGATCTCCTGAACGAAGCTGATTGCCTTACTGCCCAAGGAACCGGAAGTCTCAACCGCGAATGGAAGGAATTGGAACTTCTCCGTAAGTGAGGAGTACTTCCGCATCTTTTTGCATTCCGCGGTTGTGACAATAAATCCAAGGGCGGATCCAGGGGCGGATTTAAATTATACTAGGAATTTTAGTTTTTCAAAATCATCCACAACAGAAAAATTAAAATAAATTATTAATATTTCGTAGTAATAAATTTGTTTTTTAAATTTCTTAATCAAATTTATTTATTACTTCAGGTGCTGAGATGAACGAAAATGACGGCATTGAAAACATTTTTAACAATGTAAAATTCAATGAATAAACCATAACCAGGATGAAGGTCCGATTGGACATAGAACTCGTTCAAAAGTCCAAATTAACGAAGGCATCGACGAAATCCTTGATTTACTGAACTATCCACAAGAACAAATTTCCAAATCAAAAACATGGCGAGATCTATTGATTACTGTCAAAACCTCAAAAAGTTTTCTTAATTAAAAATTTTTTAGATTTATACCTCGAAAACGACATTGATCCTTGTTCGGTAGATGAAGTGAATCAAGAGGACTACAACATGGGACGTTTTTCCAGTTGATTTTTAATTAATATTATTTTATATTTAATTTTAAACATCCAATACTGTATTTAAGCCTAACAATATATATTTTTAGAAAAAGAACTTCGCAAAATAAACGAACTCCGAGATTCACGTGTTGAAAGCAAAGATCAAATTCAAGATTCAGAGCAGAGTCAAATCTTTGAAAACGAACAATCGTATCTTCTTAAAGTTCAAATGACGATGGTATTCCTACCAATTAAACTCTCCAGTTTGTTCAATTAGTAGTTCAATTATTCATGGTTAGCACAAATACTCCCGATTGCGACACAGACATAATGGCTTCTGAATGTCGTCATATTCTGGTTTCCTAAATCTTAACATGCCAGGACACTCTCTCACAATATTATCCTGTCAATTGTCCCCAAAGACCACCAAATCTTGATGAGGCCATTAAAATGCTGGATAGAAAAAACATTATTAAACTATTTCCTTCAAAATATGACGAACTGTTGTCTGAGGAGGTACTTGGGATTCTAGAATGTCCCCTTAAAGGATTTAAAAGTTCTTTTTTTAATTTCCATTTCCAAGATTCTCAAACTCGGTTAATGTTTAATCACATGGATTTGCTGGCGTCGAGATTGGACGTTTTTCCATTTCCGAGATTATTTATGAGCAAATATCCAAATATGAACAATCGACGTCGAGTTTTAAGATATGACGAAATAAAGTATAGGAAATTTATTTATAATGTTAGCCTGTTAGCATATGGTCTTAAAATGTGTCAGACAGGTGGGTGGAAGTATTTGGATGTGAATCGTAATTATCTCACATATTTGCGTCCGGCTTATCTTAAAACATATACTCACAGACTTTGTTTAAAAAATTCAAGAAGTATTCATTTTAATGCAGTTAAGGTTCGTTTATTAGTATACATAGAGTTTTTAGTTTTTTAAAAAATATAAAATTCTGCCTCCTAATATCGCAGATTGTCAGGCTCCTAATATTCGTATTCCCGAAGTTGATTGTATTTGGAGGCTAGACGACATTGAAAAGCCGGATTGGTTGTTTGTTAGATTTTGGTCTCAATTGTATCAAAATAGGCATATACTGTCATTTCGTTGTTCATCTTTGAAAATAAACTGAAAACTACTCATCCTAGCAATTTCTCTAGTCATGGATTTCCTAAGTTGTCTAATTTTAAAAACTTGAATGATAACATATTTCTGGTAATTTTTAAGAAATAATTTTATAGAGGAAAACCGAAACTTACTTGAATGATCTGATTAGAAAAGTAGTCGAAAATATTAATTCCAGTGAAATTCGATATGAGTGGTGTGTTTGATTTCTTTTTATATCATTTTTTGTTAATAAAGTTCTGTAAAATTTATTAAATGCTGATTAAAGAGGGAGAAAAAAATAATGGAAGATTCTTATAGCTTTCATGATACTTATTTTTGACGTATAGCAATTTATCAGTGAAAATTTTGTTTTAAGTGATGTTTAAAATTAAATTTATACCATTTTTCATGAATTAATACTCACTTATTTATGTTTTTGTTTGAGTATTTTATTTTCATATTCATTATATACATGAACGATTCTGTGTTCAGTACAATCATTTGAAAAAAAATTTCACAGTTCAAAAGATATCCTTTCCTTATAAAATATCACAGTCCAGAGCTGCGAGACGTCTGGGCGGCGAGGTCAATGCTTAAAATACCAAAAAATATTTTTCAAGAAAACTGTTCATTGGAAGGAATTATTAATAATAAAAATAAAGGAATTAACATTTAAAACAATTGAAAAAATTAAGATTTTCACTGAATCCAGACTACTCGATGAATTCATTGACTGGAGAAATGGGAAAAATTTTAGTTTCAAGGAATCCGCAGCCTACATTACTAAAAATGGCCAAGAGTTCTAATTTTTTTATATTGAGGAAGCTGAATTAAAGCTAAGATACAATTGAAGTTTGATATTTGCTTATTTAAATTAGACTCAACACAATTTAAAGCACTTTAGACATGATAAATTATCTAGTTTATCGTCACTTACGATTTATGATGGAAGACGTAGTGAAGACGCTACTGTGGTATCTAATGCGTTTATTGTCAGGCACTATTGATGAAGAAACAAAAAAAAACACAGTACATTAAAGCCGGGTCAAGAAGTTGTCATAATTTTAATTCTCTTAATTGTTTCATTTTTGTTTTTTGAAAAAAATGTATCTAACATGGGCAAGTCGTCTGAGTGGAATTTTTAGTTTTTCATCAGGAAATTAATTTAAAAAGGAAAGTTTACATTTTTGTGCATGTTCTATTTTTAATGCAGCTTCATGGATTGCAAGACAACTACTTCTAATACTGGCAAATTAAACTCAAGACACCTCAGTTTTTGAAACAACTTCAGTTTTTGGAACACTTTGGCAAAATTTTACAATTCTTAAAACTTCGAATCGTTTATTAATAAATTTTTAAAAAAGACATGAACTCATTCAAAATCCTTAGCAGTGAAGAAAATTCATGCATTCGTGAAGGAATTCAATTATTTTTAAAAGTTTTCCACGAAAAAATTGATAATTACAAATCGTTGGGATAATACTTTCGACAATGAAAACTTGTGTCTGATAATCTGACGGATGATGTTAACGAACATGTTGGAAAATACGGAAAGCAGCGATAATGAAGAAATTTTTTACAGTGGTATGGAAAATAAACAGACTACGATCCAAGAAGTAGTAAACAAAAATTAGTGAATTGAAAGAATCAGTTAAATTTTTCATTAATTAAATTATGAAATTGATATTATTTTTTTGACAAAACCTCGTGAGTGTTTCAATTTACGTCGGATTGTACAAAGTTTGAAATTTTTTTATGTCAATTCTATTTTAAATTATCTAATTAAAAATCCAGATCTCTTCTTTTCTTGGAAGAAGGGTTTTCTATAAACTTTCTTTCATTTTTTATTTCTGCGTCAATGATTTTATTCAACTGAGTGTCCTCACGACATGCCAGCTCCGCAAGTTGATTGGCGGCAGAGACATACTCCTCGTTATCTACCTTCATCCCACGTCTGTGCTCGATAAGCATACTCTCTAGAGTCCTCTTCAGCACAACCGACTGGATGTATGTCCTCGTTCCTTCTTCAATGGATAACTTGTCCATATGACTTTTAAAGAACTTTGAGACAACTCCATTCCATGTCAAGATAATTGGAATAATCTTGACTTTTGCTTCATAGAAAACCGGCAGTTCGTTTACAAGCAGGTCGTATTTGCGAAATTTCTCCACTTCAACTTGCTTTAAACGGTCTTGCGAGGTAATTCCCCCTTCGATTAAATGAATTTCTTTTTTCCTTTTGTCATAAACGAAAATATCAGGTTTATTGCATATTCAGAGGTAGTTTTAAACATGATAGGGGATAAATAATGACCATTATTTATACAAATCATTTAATTATAAAAACAAATTTAATTTTATAATTTAATCAAAATAATGTTTAATAGTTAGATAAAAAGCATGACTGACGTGGTGAACCAATTTAATAATAAATAACTAGCAAAATAAACGTAAAGATATAGGCCATTTTGTTGACCTACCAAATGCAATCAACAAAGAAGTAATAGTCCGGTTCCCGCCTGAAGCATCTGGGTAAAATCATAAATAATTCATTTTAAGTTACCTCCACATTGGTCACGCCAAAGCTGCCCTACTAAACTTGTTTTATCGAAACAAATACGACGGAAAAATGATAATGCGCTTTGATGATACAAATCCTTCAAAAGAAGACTCTTTTTTTGAGAAAGTAGAAAATATTTATTTATAAATCAGGTTATTTTAGAAGACTTGAAGGTTCTTGGAGTTGACTTTGATATTTTGAGTCATACTTCTGACCATTTTGGCACCCTCATTGAAATGTGTACTAAACTGATTCGTATGGGACTGGCCTATGTGGATGATACACCTCCAGAATTAATGAAGACTGAAAGAATTAAGAAGATTGATAGCAAAAGGAGAAATAATTGTATTATTTACTAAATTAATATATTTTAAATACATTTAGCGGTAGAACATAACTTGTTGATGTGGGAAAACATGTTGAATGGTGAAAATGGGGCTAGTCTTATGTGTGTAAGGGCCAAAATAGATATGAAACATTTAAATGGATGCATGAGAGATCCCACTCTCTATCGTTACAAAGATGATCCCCATGTACGTACAGGATTTAAATACAAGTATAGTCCTATTCCTCTATTTTAGAGTATATCCCACCTATGACTTTGCATGTCCTATTGTTGATAGTATAGAAGGAGTTACACATGCTTTAAGAACTACTGAATATAGAGACAGGGATGAGCAATACAACTGGATTTTGACCCAATTTGGTTTATTCTTTTTTATTTATATTTTTATTTATTGTTTTTTTATTTATATTTTTATTATAAATTATTAATTTGGGAATATTAGGTTTACGTGTGCCGTATTTATATGAGTATGGCAAAGTTGCGTTTAAGAGGACTGTCATGTCAAAGAGAAAGTTGACGTGGTTTGTGGAACAAAATGTAGTTGATGGATGGTTGAATTACCTTCTCGTAATTTATAGGGATGATCCACGCTTCCCGACTATTCGTGGGATATTCCGGCGTGGGTTGACATTGGAAGGTCTACGGGACTTTATAACAGCTCAAGTTCTTTGCGATAATAAGCATTTAAGGGGTCTTCTTCTGCCAATGTTATGATGGGATGGGAGAAGCTATGGGCTTTGAACAGAAAGGTAGTGACTGGTGGCCATGGCAGGTGATTGACCCAGTATCCGCAAGATATACAGCCATGGTTAATGACAATTTGGTCTTAATGGTCATTGATTCATTGGAAGAGTGTAAAAAAACAGTGAATAAACACCCCACCGTAAGTGTCCCACTATAACTATTTTCTTACATTTTATAAATATTTTATATAAAAAATGTTAACCACATATATTTTAATAAATATTAGAATATTAATGTTGGGACAAAATCAGTTTCATATGAGAAGGAAATGTATGTCGAGAGAGTAGATGTGTCTTCACTTCAAATTGGAGAGAAAGTAACTCTTCTCAACTACGGCAACTGTATTGTCACCGGAATAAACCAGTATTGGTTATATTTTCATATATTAGAAATGCTGATAGTGACCAAGTATTCATCACTGTTGAACCTAAATTGGATGATACTGTAAGTTTTTAAATATTTTTATTCAAATTATTTTAATATATTTAGCGGGATTAATAATTTTTGATGTTTTATTTTAAAGGATTATAAAAATACTGTCCGTGTGACGTGGATTGGTCGAAGAAGTACAATTCCGGTGAAATGTTACTTTTATGACGACATAATAACCGTGGATTGTATTCCCACAGATGGGGACTTTAAGGAATATGTGAATAGAGATTCTGTGAAAGTGGTAGAGTATATGGGTGAGAGTGCATTGAGAGAAGTGAAGAAAGGAGAGATATTGCAAATTATGAAAAAGGGCTATTTTATATGTGATGGAAATGACAAGTTATAAACGGTATACTAGATGTGTAGAGAGTGTATTCTCATTGCTATTCCCGATGGACATTCCAAGAAGTTGGCCACCGGTGGAAAGAAGGCTGTCAAGGGTAATGGAATTGGAAATAATTAATGTGGTGGCGATTTTCTTGATTTGCGATTTTCTTTTATTGTTTTAATAAATATTTCTCCCATTTGTTTATTTTCGTTACTGCATAGTTAACAGAATGACTTAAATAAGAAAAAATTTAAATTAAGAATTTATATTGGTTCGATCAAGATCAAAATTTATAAAGTCCTTGTGTATTTTATGCTCATTCAATTATTAGAAAAATTCTAACAAAAAAGGCTTATGACCGCTAGTTTCAAACTCTTTTTTCATCTAAATAATTTTTCGCGTACCCCCTATCGGTTTTTAAAAAAATTAAGGAAGGAAATTACTCACTGGATATTGTTGTTAATCAATGACTAGTCTTTATATTTTGAGATTTGTTGATCATCCACAACATTTAATTTCGAACGATGGACTATTTTAACAGTGATACTTTTTTAGAAGCAAAACCAAAAAATCGATTATAAATAATCCAATTATTTTCAAAGAAACATCATATTCATCTTTTTTCAGAGGCTCCTATTCACTCAGGTAACTGATTGTTAAGGACAATAAGAAGAAGAACTGATGGCGATCCTGTTTCCCCTCACTATTCAATGTTTTGATAATTTGATTTTATTTTACATTGAAATTCAATTTATAGTGCAGATTAACTCCATCGATAATATCTGGAGCTTTAGTGTTTAAAAATAAGGAATAATTGAACAAATATTATTTCTCAATATTTTCCATATAAATATATTGAACATAAACGAGTAACTGAGAGCTGAAATGTTGTTTACAGACAACACCTTTTTGCGTACTACTAGAATTACGTGTATCCCAGTTTGAGAATCATTGGCTTAGAAGATTTGTTTATTTGTATTTTTACACTTAGCTTTTTTAATAACCCCCAAGTTGCACACCATAGGTGGCAACTCATACACTTTTTGAATCATGACCTTTATTAAAAAAGAAACTAATTAACTAAGTAATTTTTCTAACAGAGCCTTCGAAGTGAGCTGAGAGTGGCACTTCACACACCTCCTCCCATTCTTCCTCCTCTTCTCTGGCACTGTAGACCTTCGAGAAGGTGCTGACTAAAGTCAGGAAAGGGCTGGATCGGCGAGTTGACTGTATATAAGCCTGTAGAGACTTATCTACACCAACTGTCTTAAGTACCACCGCTTGTGGTATTTCGTGACCATCCATCCCATGTCATCACACCCGAATGACATGGACTTTGCAACTGGTGCATCAGTCCTAGCTCGTTTGCAAGGAGGTCATACTTCCTCCTTTTCTCCACTTCCACTATCTGCAAACGGTCTAGGCACGTGATTCCCCCCCACGATAACAATCTCCCCGGTGACCTTATCGTGGACCACAATGTCGGGTCTGTTGTCTGACAACGATCGAGGTGCGTATGGGGGTATTCACTTTAATGCACACCCGCGAGTTCTCACACCCATTGAACTTGATGGGTTCGCAACTTTTCTGGACCGCCTCAAACCATACTTATTGCAGAGCAAAAGATGGAGGGACCTCACCACCTCGTTATGCCTCCATGCGTAATCATGGTAAAACATACTCCCGCACTTCGTGCTAAATGGTCAACGTCATTGCCTTACTCTTACAGTGTTTACACTGTTTCCGTTGACCATTAAAAAAGTTTCTATCCTGAAATATGAGAACAACCCTTCTGATCGGGGAGAGTTATTCCCATATTTCAGCCACGTTGATGACGACGATACGTCAATGTGCGGGTTTTCCAGGCTGCTAAAGAGAGTTTTTTGAAGGACTTTTAAGTTGAAGTTTGAGGCAACTCATACACAAACAACAGTCATAACTAGTTAATCAAAGGACCAAATCTTCATTATTTACACTTACTTAGAACTTAGATGCTTCGATTTAATCAGATTTAATCTTTAAATTACTCAAATAGTTAATTTTATGTAATTGTTAATTCTTTTCTATTGAACTAATTAATTGATTAATTGATTTGTTAAATTATAATCTTTGCTAAGTGATCCACGATGTTAATTCTTTGATTGAGAGGACGAGCGAATAGATAGGGAGTTTCTCGTGACTTTTCCTCGAGATCATCAAACCGATTTCTGAAAGGAACTCCAGGGCTTTTGGGCCGATTATCCCACTCGTCTCGAAAGCCAGGGGGACGAAAAGGCAGGTGTTCTCCAATGAGGCGTACTTTGCGATTTTTTTCGTTTCGGCATGTGCGGAAGCTGAGCCAGAGCGGGACGCAGAGTCGATGAGAGATGACGAGGAAAACGAGTCGACACAGGTGACGTCCCAAACGAGAGCGAGTCCCCCCTTGAACGGGAATAGCGTGGACTGATTGATTTGTTTAAATCTCTTTACAAATCTTTCTTTAAAAATCAACTATAAACACAACCTTCTCCTCATATAGCGATCAAAAGAACCCATAACTGTTTTGGACATCTATTTTTGAAATCAAGATTCAGAAGTACTTTGCTATTGGGCTTCGATGTCACGCTTTTCATCATAAAAAACGTGTAGAATCGGTTTTTTCTCCATTTGCATTCTCTATAATATTTTCCGAAGCACGACCGTTTGGATATTTTCTCCGGTTTCTTTTTTATGCCAAAAAGTCTATATATTAGCACTTTCAGATAATTCTATCACATTTAAACACATCGAGATGTTAACATTTCGTTCTCATCTTGCGGCAGGGCATCTTGTCTTGTTGCTCAGGGATTATTTTCACTTTGGCAACATAATAATTAAAATTCGTTTCCTATCATTTATGTAGCGAATATTATTTAATGCTATAGTCATATTTCGAATAAGAAATCTTTAGATTCCTATGATAATTAATTTCCACTCGCTTTTGTTTGCAAAAAGTGATTTTTTTCACTCGACAACTGGATAGTATATATTATCAATTCAGTTTATGACTTTTAACTTTATACTTTTAAGTTTTCTTGATCGTTTTCGACTGTATGTATGTTTTAGATAAAATATCAATATTTAATTTTTGCAGATAAGATTTATATAATTTGGTCTTTACCCTATTCCATCCCAATACAATAGGTATTATTGACTTCTACGCAGGTTCGCAAACAGGTGAATTGTATTTGTGGAATTTCTTTACTGACACTTGCATTAAAAGTTTTTGCCATGTAATTCCCACTAAGACAAGTACTAGTTTGTTTTATCAAAAAATATCTGGTTTGTTCTTTACTAAATCGCAACTTCATCCCTGCTCTTATTTCAACTCGGCTATTTGATACAATAGGCTAAACTAGGTGTGTTTCAATTCATTTAATCAAAAATGTTAATTTATGCATCTAGTAACTTCATTGTGCTCTCTATATATTATATGAACTGCAATTATATTTAGCATGATCCGCAGCTTTTATGTCTAACCACAGTTACTACAGAGTATATTGATGGAGGTAATTATTTATGGATAATTACGTCTAACATGTAAAATTAAGGATTATTGAATTTATTAGTTATATACAGACATTAAAGTAAATTGCATTAAACTATAGATCATCACTAATTTCATTTAAGTAGGATACTTGTATAATATAAAATTAGGAAGTAAATGATCGACAATACAAAATTATTAACGAGCAATAATTAACAAACTCTAAACAGTTGGAGAATATCAATAGAGATATTTTGTGATTATAAATACAGAATTGCCGTAAACTAGTGCTAATCGAATGGTGGATACTACAATGAACTACGAAAAAGAAAATTCCCCTTCAGAAAAAGTATGGAAAATGATTAAATTTAATTATAAAAGTGGTTTTCAATTGTAACTGCTCTGAAAGAAAATGTAAAAATAAGGGACAGACGACATTTTTTGTGGAAATATAAAAACTGTTTTCGAGGAAATGAAGCAGTGGATTGTGTTCTCGCTCATCTATTGAAGAGTGCTGATATGTATAAAAATATCAGAAGGTATATATTTCAATGCTAGCAAAAGGGAGAATGTAATAAAACTTCTTAACTCTTTTGTGGAAATGGGAATCATTCAAAAAATCACAAGCACGTCAAATAAAACTATATTTAAAGATAATGACAATCTCTATAGGTTTTAAAATTCAAAATGTTAACATCAGATTTGGGAAAGAGTCTGCATTTACAAATAAGATCAAACCAGAAACTGACACGAATAAGAAATTTATAGAGAAAAATAAAATTCATTCAACCATTTTTTGTCTGTCTGACATTTTGAATGCCGAGTAAAAATTAAAAATTATTTTCCAGATTAAAACTATTATTGAACTTGTATAAAATCGATTTTTCGTTTCAAGTAAAATACGATGTGAACATTCAAAAAATTTATCGAGTGATCGATGCACAGATTTAGAGAGTTGTTTTAGTAAGAAAGTTTAAAAATAAACTTGTAGAACAACTTCCTAAATTTATTGTTTATTCTATGAATTTTCTTTTGGAAATTCAATGTAGTTCAAAATAAATATATTTAGACGACATTCACGGGACATATAAGTGTGATGTTAAAATCAAAAAGGAAATGCTTCAATTGATAAAATCATTTTTTGCAGATAAACTATCTTTGTTATGCATTGAACTGAAATCTTTGTTTGGGGTCTATTTCGGTGAGTTTAGTGAAGTTAATGTTTTCTTAGTTAGTTTTATTGGGGAGGAAAATCTCAAATATTGTTACAAGGCCGTATTTGATAATGGATGGGACTGCTATTTTAATACAGACGGTTAATAATTGAGTTTATTTTAGACTTCGGGAAGATTTTCGACTCGCGCCGATTCTATCAGTTAGCGCTATACAAATTGTCTCCAGAAGAACGCATATGTACATTTTGCCTATTATCATTTATAAACAAATTTATTGGGAAGAAAACAGAAAAGTTAACTAAAAAAGTAAGTTTCATTAAATTATAATTTTAAAACAGGTAATTGATATGTGTTCACCATTGATTGGAAACCAAAATAAATATTTGGTGAACCAACTGTGGAGATCACTATTTATTTCATTTCTGGTAAATAACGTGAATTATTTATTTATTCCTGCACATGAACTTAAATGTCAATCTTAAGAACTTAACGATTAAAACAAATCAATTTAACATTCTTTTTTTAAAATTATTTAAACTCGATTTTTATTCTTATTTTTTGTTAAGTTAAACAGATTATTTATTGACAGACACCGCTATCTCATTAAAAATTTAACAGTGACTAGGATTACTTATTTGACAAAAAAGTTGTGGCGTAGTGTCGAATATTTAGTTTTCACTAAATTTTCTGAGAAAATTACATTTTAGTTTAAATCATATGATGTTTTGGCATCTTAGATCTATTCAAAAAAGATCTAATTTAAGAAGATCCATTGCAATTTAGTAGCAGTTTAGCTAAGTTCTTCTTTTAATTTACTTCGATTGAATGACTAATTAGATCATGTGCATAGTCAAACATAACTAATTGAATGGATTCATATTAAATTTTAGTCCAAACAAAATTTTGAAATTCAAATCTGACCATTAGCTAAGGTCATCGTTTTTAGGAAAATTGTTGTTAGAAGATAACTATACATTAGTCTTGTAAATAACTTTTTAATCGTTTAGAGTTAATAAAAAACATTATCCAAAGTAGAAAATTTTAACTTCAGTTGCGATTGGATATTAGAAGTGACCTAAAATTAGATGAAATCTATCAATCTGTAAATGTGGGTAATCACTAAGGGGATCCCTAACAAGAAGGCAAGTTGCTGCGAAGAGGTCTAAAACTTGTTTATTAAAAAATGGGCTTGTTAAATCCCTTCTATGTAAGGAAATTATTTGAATAATCAATAAGATTACATTTCAGGAAAATGGTTTTATACTGGAATCACATATTTGATTCTAATTGAAGTGTAAAATGATGAAAATAACTTAGAAATATGATAAATTTTTTGAAACTATTGGCATAGAAAATTAAAGAATAATTAATCTTTAAAAAACCATACCAATTTTTTAAATAATATTAATTATAAAGTTT
Organism: Octopus sinensis; assembly: GCF_006345805.1. NCBI lineage: Eukaryota > Metazoa > Mollusca > Cephalopoda > Octopoda > Octopodidae > Octopus > Octopus sinensis. The sequence goes on from NW_021834412.1 coordinate 14,122, forward strand.
TCCAACATGATAATTGTTTCGATATTTTAGCAACAAGCGACAATGATGGTTGAATTTTTAAAAGAATTTTGTCATTTGATACTTTGTCGTACCATGTACTTTTAAAAGTTTATTCCAGCACTGTATTTCGGTGGATGATTTAAAAAAAAAATCTTGGTATCTGTTTTTACTGGAAAAAGAAAACAAGAAAGGCCAAAATAAATTTGTACATCACAAGTCATTAAAATAACCAGACATCTTTTTTGGAGACTGTAGAGCTGGTTAAAAACGAGGATTTGTAAAAAAATTGATCAATAAAATCGCAAATGGCTGGAATGGTTGGTTGAGCTGGTGATGTAGCTCTATTGCACAATGTCTGGAAAACGCCTAAATTCAGTGTTGGGACTATCTATCGTCACTTTTAATGTCAGGGGAATCTCCAATACATATAAAAGAAAACAATTGTGCGAAGATTTTGAGAGATATAATGTATCAATCGGATGTATACAAGAAACAAGGTCTTGGAAGGGGCTGATGAATCATATGGAAACTACCATCTAATCCTACTTCCCAGCACATCTAAGCACTATGGGCAGGGATTCGCTGTCCGTAAGACTTTAAGCCCTGGAATTCATCGTGTATGGTGTGTAAATAATAGAATCTGTGTTTTGCAAATAAAGACACGCGACAAAGGAAAATTGAAGGAAATTATCTCCATTATTAATGTCTACGCCCCACATTCTGGGATTTTTGTGAAAGACTCAGAAGTTTTAACCATATTTTACTCTGAGCTATCTAAAGTCTACACCGAACTTGAATCCTCTTTCATAATATTCACTGCGGGTGATTTCAATGACAAAGTTGGCACTCAAAAAGGATCAGAACAATTCATGAGAAGACATGGACGCGGTACTTCCTCGCGAATTTTTGTCTGTTATATGACTGATTTATATGTAATACTGCTTTTCAGCACCCTGCACGTCACAAGACGACATGAACTGGTCGAAGGATGAATAGCACAGGAAAATCAATTGTATATATACAATCAAATTGATTATATTCTCTGTCGGATGAAGGACAAAAGCTTTTTGCTTGACTCACGCTCTTATGAAGGATCAACTGTCAACAGTGATCACAAAATCGTTATGCCTAGGATCAGCATTAAAATGCATCTCGTGCGCTTAAAGAAAACTATACTCAAAAATTCCAGAGTAGCCGGATATATGATCGAAAAACTAAGCTTTAACCCACTTATTCAAAAAGCTTATCAACAACACATTGAATGTCCATTGAAAAACCTGGACATGGCTCAGTCGAATCAAGACATTTGAAATAGTTTAATTGAAGGGATACATACGACAGCGAATAAACATATCGGAAAGAAGATTGAAACTGGAGGAAAATTTATGAAAGCCTGCCATCCTGAAGTTCCAATGATATCCTTAAGGCAAAAAAATTTCAGGCTTAAATTACAAAATACTATTGACACGACCAAAAAACAGATTTTAAAAACAGAATGTAATTCTTTGAAATGCCAAATAAAGAAACTAAACAACGAGCATATAATAAGGGCTAATATAAATGAAGTCGAAAACTTAAAAGATGGTGCATAAATGTTTGCAGGAAGGCATTCTAATCCCAATTCAAAACCACATAAGCCGAAAGGCCCTTTGGAGAACCTACGGCCGGTCATTCTTTTAAACTCTCTTCGAAAAGTACTTGCACTGATTATCCTGAACCGAATAAAAAAGCCTGTCGACGAATACCTCTCTGCCAGTCATAGTGGGTTCAGACAAGGGAGATCTACAGCGGATATTGTATGAAGCCATCGATGGAGATGCGGTATATCTCAAAGATTCAAATGTGCAACCACGCTTTTGGGAATTGACATGTCCAGGGCCTTTGACACAATAAACAGGGCAAAGCTGATTAAGGTGTTACAAAGCTTTTTGGATGAAAGCTCGGTTAGAGTAATTAGATTGCTTCTTGCCAACACTGAACTTGAAGTAAGAATAAGAGGACACAAATCGATGAGTTTTGAAACGACACTGGGAACGCCTCAGGAAAACTCATTATTTCCATTGCTATTTGTAATATACTTGGAGTCGGTCTTAGAGATCTAAGACCATATTACAAAGGTGGAACCGAGGAAACAATTTATCCAGATGACGTGGACTTGATATCCGAAGACAAATTTTCATCAATAGAACTCCTCGAACTTGCACCGGAGCAATTAAGAAAACGGTTTCTTTATTTAAACAAAGAAAAAACTGATCTCGTGGAAGTAACAAGATCAAATGGCAAAATCGATGAAAGATGGCGCATGTACAAAAACTTGGCTCTCTTCTGGGAGACAGTGAGGATATTGCAAGAAGAAAAATGCTGGCATCTGCAGCAATGCACAAACTCTGGAACGAATGGCTATCATATGGATCAGCGAATGTTCAATTAATGTGTTTTATCTTAGTCAATCAACGAATAAGTAAGATCCCAATCTCCACAAGTTATAATTATGTCAAAACAGTTCAAAAATTTAATAAAATTGGATGGAAACCACCAATTTAAGAACAACTACTGCATAATAACGGTGGAATTTCCATAAAATAGTAATTTTTCTTCGATTTTCTAAAACATTGACCAAATCCATCTTATTGAAATTAACCATACGTTTTTCTATTTTGATTTAGAAATAAAATTTCATTTTTTACATTAATTACTAAATTTTGATACATGCACCAACATTGGGTGTCAATTTTTTTCCTGGCAAACGGATTGTTTATGTAACACCGCATCTATGCACCCTGCAAGACATAAAACCACATGGACAGAGTTTAGAAAGAATTCTTGCTGCGAATTTATGAACATATACAACCAGTATAAGCTGTCGATCTAAAGATAAAGCACTTTTCACTGACGCAAGATTATATGGGGGGTCAATTATCAACAGTGACCACAAAATGGTCTTTGCCAGAATTTCATTGAATAAACATCTAATCAGGAAGAAAATAAATACCAAAAGGGCATACGGTATTTACAATGGAAAAAACTCGACTTAAATGGATTTCCATTACAATAAATGAGGGATAATTACAGGAAATGCTTTGATACGTATCTGAGAACTGTGGAAACAAATCAATCAATCTTCAAACTCTGAAAATAAATACAAGAACCAATAGGGGCAGCAGCGGATAAATAGCTCCTATACACAGAAATTGTCAGCAGATCACTAAGTGGAACAACTGAGATATTAATCCTTGTGAAGAAACAGAAATCTATTTGCCTGCAATATTTAAATACGGATGACAAACACATCAAAGAAAACCTTGGCTGCGAAAAACATTATAGGAGTGTCGTCCGTCATGGCAAATTGGACTGGACGGATTGAAGTTCTTATCCAGTTTGTTTTGATAGTCGAGGAGTAAAGGATGATACCCACAGCGAAATCTTGCGAGTTCGACCTGATCTTTGCGGCTGAGATCCTTTTTAGCGGAGTTCATTTTTGGGAGGATTGTTGAGGACATTGTTTGTGGTTAGTGCGTTCAAGGAGGATTTTGTTATTAGTTCTTTTATTTCCGATGGTTTTTTAATAGAGAATGAGTTTAGGATACAGCAGTAGTGGAGTGCTAGTGTGTTTTTGATGTTCCTGTTAGGGGTTAGTGTTGTCGTGAGATTGTGACTTGGGTGTTTTTGATCATACTGCGGAGGCGAAGAGATGTCGAAATGGTCTCCAAGTTTGATCATGTTGGTTTCCTGATGCATATGGTCAATCGGAGTAGACTTCATACAACCCGTAATGATTTTGAGTGCTTGGTTTTGGATTGATTGTAACTTCTGAAGGAGTGTTTTCGACACTAGAGGCACCCATGATGGACTTGCGTAGTCAATGTGGTAAGAATGTATTGTTTGTATACGAACATTCCTTGTTGTGTCCAAAGTCTGTTCTGGTTGGTGAGCGGAAAGTATTTATTTTGCATTTGCATTTGTGAGTCAGGTTTTCAATGTGTTGGCGAAATGATAAAGAGGTCTCGTACGTTAGTTCGAGTATTTTGACTGTTTTAGTGTGGGGAATTTGAATATTGTTAATTCTGATTGTCGGAGTGGAATTGTGTTCTCGTGTATTACTTGTTAGAAGAGTGGCTGATGATTTAGTTGGTGATAGGGATAGCCCGTTTAGAGTGATCCAGTTATACATGGTACCAATGAATGGTTGAACTTGAACATGCTGCCGTTGGATTTGTGTTTGATGACGTGATCGTATCATCTGCGTATAAGAACAGAGATACATTTTTGGGTGGTGTAGGAATGTCACTTAGGTAAGTGTTGAAAAGTGTGGGAGATAGGACTGAGCCCTGAGGTACTCCATTGGGAAGGATGAATGTATTTGAGCGTATTTTGTTGAGTTGGACATAACCTGTCTTCCACTAAGGTAATTGGATATCCATCGTTTTGAGTTATTATCGATATTTGTGTTGATGATTTTGTTTATTAGTGGGAGTCGCGGCATCGAGTCAAAAGCTTTGCTTAGATCCAGAGTGATTAATATTGTCTGAAGGGGAGGGTTTTTTTGTTGAATCCGTTTGATATTGTTTGTGTCATATTTGTGAGTAGAGTTGTCGTTGAATGATATTGTCTGAAGCCATGTTGGGTTTTGCTAATTGGAAGTTTATGAAATATTCTGTTTAAAATTAGACGTTCCACTATTTTTGAGGAGGTGCACAGAAGTGTGATTGGTCTGTATGATGATGGGTCGGCAGCTGGTTTATGTGGTTTTCGTGACAATTTTCCAAATTTCCATATTCGTGGGATGGTGTTGTTGTTAAAAGATTCATTTAGTATCGATGTGAGATATTTTAATCCATGATCACCCAGACCTTTGAGGTGGAAACTGCTAATGTTGTCGGGTCCATTTGCATGGGATTGTTTAAGGTTGGCAATTACGTTTTTTTACTTCTTTTTGGGTAAATGGATTGGAATTGTGGTCAAGGGGATATTTCTGTACTCGTGGTGTGTGTGAGTGACAGTCTCGTTTTCGGTAGCTGATGTTCTTAAGTGTTTCACCAACAGATTAGCATGTTCTTTGTCAGTGGGTAGACCATTTTTGGATTTTATAGACTCATGGGTTTCTCTATTGAAAACAGCTTGGAGTTAACGATTCTGTTTATTGTTTTAAAGAGTGTTTTTGTTTTGTAGTTGAGGGTATTTGCGCCAGTTTTCTTTTTTCCTTTCCTTGAGTTTGTTAGATATCTTCTTGTTTAGTTTCCTTTGTCGGGTGGCAATATCCGTGATTCCTGACCGAGACGTATTGTGTTTGAGGTTGTAACCAAAAATGATGAACGCTATCTTATCAGAATGTCAAAATTACACCCAAAAATGACCGCCAACGATCTTCTTATATGCTGTAACTTTTCCGGAAAAGTGAGTCTTTCGACAATTAAACGAATTTTGAGACGCAACAATTAATTCGGACGCATTGCAGTGAAAAACCAAAATTGACTGCATCTCAGGTTGATAAAAGATATACATGGTGTCTTACTAAAATTCCGTGGAATCAAGACGACTGGAATTTAGTGATATTTTCTGATGAATGCCGGATTCAGTTAAATCAGATGTCTAGGCAATACATAAGAAGACCCCCTGGATCAAATTACAGAAAGAAAATTCAATTGAAACTGTGAAATTCCCTTTATCAATTACGATATGGGGAGCAATTAAAGCAATGGGCAAAGATCAATTGTCCTTTGCCGAAAAACAGTCGACTCCGCCGAATATCAACGCGTTATAAAAGAAGGATTTGAAAATTTCATGAAGAAAATTATTTTTTCAACAAGATTGAGCAACATGTCATACATCAAAATCCACAAGAGCGTTTATGGCCGAAAACAACATAAACTCATGGAAAAATGGCCAAGTCAATCTTAAATATAATTGAAAATCTATGGGCAATTTTAAAAAAAGAAGTTAAAAAATGTGGAGCATCAAGATTCAAGAATTATGGAATGAAACAAAGAAGGCCTGGGAAAACATTGATACAGGTGTGGTTATTAAGCTTTTTGAGTCAATTTCAAGAAGAATATCTTCGGTAGTCATAAATAATGGAGGAATATTAAATTTTTGGATAATTTTGTCTTTCGTTATTGAAATGTGCTTCTAACATATGAACGATGTATTATTTTGAGTTTCTTAGTAAATACACATTATAAACTAAATGTGCTCAAAAATTTTAGGTTAAGATTTTTTATTCAATAGTTTGTTATTAACAAAAAACTTTTTTCAAAAAATGACAAATAAGTGCCTTTTTTAGGGAAAAAATAGGGTGCCTCTAACATTTGGACGGGACTGTAGATCGCTGATAGGCGTAAGCCGTAATCCAACGATCAGGCTGCAGAGAAAGGAGAATATGTGGAAGAGAGCGGCGGGGCAAGATAAATATTGACAAGTTCGTATTTGCCGCAGTTTAGAGATATTCCGATCTTGAGGAAACCGAAAGTGATTCTGTTTATATCGTCTATAACGACCTCTTTGTGTTCACCAATCCTCACGTCATCTAAGTACCAGAAGTTAAAAGTAAACAGCATAGGCTCAATTGGTCACGCTACTGAATACCACATTCAGACATGATAATTTGATCATGGATCAAAAGGCAGCTTAGGGAAAAATACGCCAGCTTCACGATTTTAAAGAACTAGGGGCAACGTAGAGACAACTTCGAGCAGATGGTCCCGACGAACGCACTTGAAAGCGTTACTAACGTCCAGATTTAAGATGAACTTGCAGTCGGACTTTGACTGAGTTGGCGAATGCCGTGCACGAGAATTTCGCAGGCACTTTGGACGCCGACACCGTATTGAAACGAGAAGAACTCCAGACTCAAAGAAAGAACCACCATATGGGACATTATTTTGGTCGAGAGTCTCCTGAAGACGTTACCGACCGTAATGGCCCTCACGCCACCCTCGGCCTTCGACAGACAAATGAGCTCAACAAAGAAAAGAAGCTCTCTAGCGACGGTTGGAATCGCGCCCAAAACAACGTGCGAACAAAGACGAGTGACGGAAGATAGCAGATCCCCCCCGGGTTTGTGATTTTATGGGAACAGGAGATCGCGATAATAGATAGGCTTTAGGCCGTCTATCCGCCTCTGTTGCTACACGCAAAAGACCACAGACGTGGTGATTGGGGTAGGCGGGACCGTATCTAACGACGGTGTCGCTCGGAGGTCAGCAAAGACTTGGGGATGTTTGATTTGGAGATATTTAAGACAGCATCACACCGAGGACGAATAGCTCCCTGGAGGAGTTTGCTTTGAAATGCACAGGATAAACGCACTTCTGCACGTCCGGTCCGTTTTGGGGGTGCCTCCTTACTAGGGGCCTTGTGACAAACAGACGGCCAATGAGATTTGAATTTTGAATGAGCATAAAATGCACAGCGGATTTAATCCGGTGAGCAGAAGAAATATGTTTAGCAACACACGACCAAATTAGGTTTATAATTAAAGAAAATAAATTTTAAACTTATTTTTATTGAAAATTAATAAATAAAAATAAAAGCACTCAATTAAAAATTAATAAACCAATAATCAATAAAAATCGATTGAAAAATCGCAATATCGATTTAATTATAAAAGGAAGTAATTAGCCGGTAGACTATATATAGACGTCTAATTAGTCAAAATAGAAAATGGATTACTCGAATGTTGTTCCTTCGAAGCTTTTTGTTCGAAACTTAACACAAGAAATCTCCAATGAGGACTTGGAAAAAGTTTTTAAACATGTTCCCGGCTTTATCGAGTTAAAGTCACCTAATAAATACGAGGCACGTTATGCCATATTCTCAGACTCTCAGAAAGGTAGGAGATTAAATATCTAATCTATTTAATAGCCGATAAAGCAGTTGAACTTATGGACGGACTCCCAGTGAATGGATGCAAACTTTACTTTATGAAAGATACATTTAACCTAACAACGACTTGGATTCAGCTGTGGGCGATGTCTAGCTCTTATGGACTTAAAGAAATGGAGAACTTTTTAAAGTCTTGTGGGGAAATTGAATCCATAAAAGTACTAAAAAATGTATAAAATGTAGATGGTTGTTGATGCGAAAAAGGGAAACGTTTGTCGCTGTCAATTCACGACTGAAAAAAGTGCAGAGACAGCTGTTAGATATCTTAACCGATCAGTAACTGACGAAAATGGCAAACTGTATAATTACTGTTAATTACTGTCTAGAACATGCATGTATTTCTATCCTGATCATCAAATTATTACGAGCTTAAAAATCGATGGAATTAAAGATTTGACTAAAAAGAATCTTTCCTATATTTTTGGAAAATTTGGCGATCTTATAGAAGTTCAAATTTTTGATGATGAAAAAAACGGGAGATACGCTATTGTTACTTTTACTGATAGTGTTTCTGCAGAAAAAGTAATTTTTTCATTATATTTTTTAGGCCATGTATGCACGGGATGGTATGTTGGTAAATAATTCCGTTTTATCTGTTTTTCGACATTATTCTAATCGAAAGTTACCTCGACAGTATGGGCAAGGGAACATGGTCATAGTAAAAAATTTTGACCCGAAGTTACCTGAGACTGTCATTGCTGAAAAGTTCAAATTATTTGGAGAAATATCTAAATTGCTGGTTTATATATTATTGATAAAATCTATATTTAGATTGATAAAACTAGAAGGAATGGTTTTGGAGCTGTTTATTTCAAAGAAGCCATATCAGCGTTAGTTGCAGTTGATCAACTGCATGATTGCCAACTTTTAGGCTCAGAAATTCGAGGAAAAACACTTAGTGTTTCTCTTTAACTGAAATTTATTTTTTTAACTTTTTTAAATAGCTTTATTCTACATTCTACACTAAATTGATCTTACATAAAACTTTGAGATCCTAGAGAACGACTGGCAATAGCTACTTTTCTAAATAGTCGCCGGCTTCTTACATAAGGATGATAACTAATATTTACACCTACATTTAATATAGGCTTAAAAATGATTTTTTTAATAAGCCTTGTTGATTGGTCACTTAATTTTTCATTTAAATATTTTGTGGTCTTGTTTTGATGTACAATTTGAGAATAATTAATGGTTTTTGTAATTCTATAACATGAGAAACAAATGTGATTAAACTCGGCTGGAATAATTTTTTGATGTCTATTGGGACATTTGCGAATCTTATGGAAAAGCCTACAGTTCTCGATGACATCGGGAATGACCATATAATAAGGGAGGTCAAAATCCATGCCGGCATTAAAAGACAAGAAAGTCAATCCATTTGGTATATCGTCTCAGAGATCAATTGGCTGCACTTCAAAAGCTCCTTGAGTCCATTTCTTCAAGACAATAGTTGTCCGGGCAGTTACAGCTCTGTACTTGATTTTGAAGAGTTGATTAACTTCATTCTATCTGATCCTCTACGCAACCAACCCACGCTTTGGCCACGTACAGAGGACGGGTCCAAACGTCACTGTGACGAACCTGCTCAACGAGAGAAGCGCATGAGAAACAAATTCAAACGCTTTGTGGACACGGCCACGGTTAAAGACATGATCTCTGAAATCGTTAGATAGCTAAAACTCGTGATAAAGCTGAACGCAGCCAGGAAATGGCAAAAGACTTGTAAAGATCTTGATCTCAAAAACCTAATATTATGGGACAGTTTTTATAAAGTGACAAACCTTAGAGGAAAATCCTTTCTGTCGAAGTTTTACAACCAATCCGGCATGTCTGCCCTGCCGAAGGAGATCCCAAATATATTCCCGAAACACTTGGCCAAAACCCAGTAAGCCTATCTGGGAATCGGAGCCGATTAGCAATCCGTTGGACAAGAAACAACGCATCGGGGCATGAAAAGCTATCGCTGCGGCGTTTAAGGAACCCTCCGAGGATTTGAACGCATTCCTGGCAGACTTGTTTTTGGCAAGCCTGATATGGGGCCACGTGGCAAAAATGGAAAATCTCCGAAATTCCTGCGAAACCGGTGAATCTAGATAGCAGTTACCGTTCCATAAGCCTAATCCCAACCATCTAAAGGCTGATAAAAAAATCAAGGCCCCGACTTTCTTGCCGAGGAGAAAAACGTGCTGCTTTCATAGCAATGGGGTTTTCGCTCTGGGCGGACCTGCAGTGAGTGTTTCCTAACAGTTCAGTGGACTACAAAAAAACTTAATTTCTTATATATTTAGACATTTCAAAATCTTTCGACAGCGTCTGGTACTGGGACCTATTGAAGAAAATCTGCTCCCAACAAAAAAGGCCTTTCTTTGGCTGCGGTGTTTCCTTTCGAACCGATTCTCATTTATATCTAAATTTGACTTCTACTCAAGATACATCACGCTCAGCAGGAAGGTTCCTCAAGGGTCTTACTTCAGTAAATTTCTATTTAACTTGATAATGAGCAGTTTCCCCTTATCCCTGACCCCAGACATCCTTCCTCCTATACGCTCACGATGTTATCGCCCTGAACACCTCGATGCCTGGAAAAAACGGTTTTCCAGTTACATTGAGGATGTAAAAGAGTGATGCCTCAGTAAGCAGCTCTCGCTGGTCATGGCCAAATCTGCCTATCTCCAAAATTAAGCAAAATCGAAGTATGACTAAAAAGTCGTGTATTTAAAAAAGACTGAGAAAAAAATGTTTTATAATTGAATTTAAGGGGAAAACACAGTGCCTTATATGGTATGCGACGCTAAATATATTAAAAACGTATACCATCAAACGACATTATTACCAGAACTCTACCAAATTTGACTTTTATCTAGATAAAAACCTCATTGATTAATACTTCCATTTTAAGCGGGTTAAGAAAAAGAAACTGATCTTATTGAAATCAAAATATTTAAAAAAACAACATATTTCAAAGTGGACCAACGAACAATGATACAACAATGGCTTCGTTGAAAATATTCTATTTGATTGGATCACATATGAAATAGTGATGCCGAATTACTCAAGGAGGCAATTCAGATATTTGCCAATGGATGTTGTTCTAACATAATGCAAGACATTGCTAGAAAATTAACACTAAGTAATGATACTTAGTTATTAATAAAAAGAAACTAATTAACCGCGTAAAAATCGAAAAAACTCAAGAAAGCTTTCAAAAAGCATTACAAGGAACGAATGAACATCTATTTATCGCCCCATTTAATGAAATCTTGGGAAGAAACCTCGGGGCTACAGGCCCTAAAACTCCACCACCGTGCCCTCACAGAAATTGTGCCGGGACTAGGGAGGAGCACCGGGCAAAGTTGAGGACCCTCCTCAGAGAAGCCGGGATCACCTGATTAATTAGTTTTATGTTTTGGACGGTGATCTTGGTTCTAATAATAATAAACTAATTAACTAAGTAATTTTCTATCTAAGTTCAGAGCCTTCAAAGTGAGCAGAGGGTGGCACTCCAAGCACCTCCTCCCCTTCTTCATCCTCTTCTCTGGCACTGTAGACCTCCGCTGACTAAACGTCAGGAAAAAGCTGGATCAGCGAGCATCAAACGAGACACTCTCCAGAGTCCTCTTAAGAACAGTTGACTGCATATAAGCTTGTATAGAAGTAATGATGCTCATACGAGAAAAATACAATTAATATCAGATAATATCCAGAATCAGCTTATATCGTAATATGATAAAGTAAATTATCATTAGTGCTGCAAAAAATTTGTTTGTTAGTTCACTTAAAGACCGAGATACATTTCATTTTTATTCACTATCTGAAAAAATGAGAAAAGTTCTAAAATATAGCATACAATGCAGATATAAATATATCGATGTTTGGATCTACATATGTATGTGAATCAATATTTAGTAAAATTATTCGAATAAAAAATAAATATCGTAACAAACTCACAGATAACCTGAGTAAGCTGCTACGAACATCTGCAACTTTAATTATTCCGGATTTCAATAACTTAATAAACAAATAATAATTTCATTTTTAGTTACAACACCTTTTGTTGTTTTACAACGAAAAGTTTAATGCTCTCCAAACTGGCTGCGAACAACTTAGCAATCCGTAAAAGAGGGAAAATGCTGGGCGGCGCCCAAATTATTGGTAAAAATTATGGCGGTCTCGGCAAGTAAATTTAAATATTGATTTGGCCCCCAAAACAAAAATGTTAAGAACCGCTAGACTAAACCTACGAGGCTAAGTACCTAGCTAAGGAGATTAAGTCACGGGAGATACGGCAAGCCATTGAAATTGCTCTTAGAAAATTCGAGCTAGAGCTAAGGTACAATTGAAGCCAAGACAAGGGAGCTTGTTACTTTGTGTTTTTTGAGATCTCTCATAGAGAAGAGGAGAACGTCTAAAGTCAGAATTAGTCAAATAATTAATTCTAATAATTCAGTGTAGACCAGGAGTGTCAAAATCAATTCTTCCGCGGGTCGGATAAAAAAACTTTTTAATTATTTAAAAGCAGTTAACAACACATTTATTGACTTTTTATGATTAAAATATATTCCAGAAACTCGACATTGTTTTTTCTTCACAATAGCGTCGATATCTTGAGTTACCGTCAATTTAGAATCTACTTAGATAAGTCTAAGTGAACATTGATCGAAATCTTGTTTTGTTTATGTTAATTAAAAAAAAGTTGTTTTTCCAAACATTAACAAAATCCTTTTTAATTTTAGATTTACCCTGACACCCTTTTTTCTAGAAGATATGTCAAACATTCTTCAGAGTATTGAATTTTAAGAGATGCTTTAAAAAATAGATTTCCAGGAAATTTTACTAAAAATATAGTCCTGTCAAAAAGATTGAAAATTTAAAATAACCAATAAAAAGTACTGTAGATTTACAATTAATGACACTTTATGTGTCAAATCTGACGATCCAAATTTTTTCATCACTTTGGACAATGAAACTGAAATTAAGGTCAAGAAAAATTTTAAAATGTGTTCAGATTTTCGTAGCAATCATGTTTTTTTTCTTCTTGTAACGATTCATATCAAAATTTGATTCGGTGGAGATCACAATTTTCAAACAAATGCTCAGTGTTTTATACTGTCAATTGTGTCTCCCTTAACAGTACTTTCACGGTGAAAGCTTGTATGCATTCGAAATACCGTGGAAAACACAATTTTCAAACAAAAACTTAAAGAAATATGAATACAAGTACTTATCAGAACTAAAAGCCTTTCGAATATTGTAATTTCAAAAACTCAATTATCCTCCTACCAACAACAGAAATTTTACATTTATGAACTAAATTAGCTATTTTCCATCATAAGATAAAAAACTACTAAAATTCCTTTCTATGTTTAAAACTCAATTCTCTTTGTTTTTTTCCAAGAAATTTTCTATCTGTGCAAAATCTTTAGTAATTGAATCATATTTTTTCTTTTGTTTAAATACAAAAATTGTTTAATGAATGATATAGCATAAAATCAATTTTATTTATCATTTTTAGAGAGAATATCAGAAATTATGTCATCTACTATACTTGGGAGAGATGTACTGTTGTGGAATTGCTGATATAGTGAATTAGCAACCTGTAAAATAATTCACGTGCAAACTTACTACTCCTGCGTTGTGTGGATCAGTTTCCCTCCTTGGTTTATTAATAAACATTTTAATATCTAAAATATATTTGTAGGCAAAAACTGTTTAATCTCTCATCATTTTTATCTATAAAAAATCGACAATCCATTAAACACCACAAGACACGAGAAATTATATATTATTTTAAATTAACTCATTTTTATTATAGATAATAGCACTCAATTTCAATTTTATCCACAACATATTGTGGCATACAGTAGATTGGATTGACCTTTTTGAGTCCCTCATCCTCCAAAAGTGCTAGACCTGCCAACCCGAATAATGTATGATAAGGATCAGGCTACAACTAGTCACAACACGACTCACAACATCCCCAGGAATGTCAGCAATGCCTCCTAGTTCTTCATCTTGAGAGGAAAGAATAAAATCACGGAGAGATCTCTACAAACCTTCATCCATCAGTCTACACCTTATCAATCCATTCCATTCGACCAATTATACTCAGAGATGCCAATACCCACCAGGAATAACAAATATCCGGCATCTTCTCTGGCCTCCCTTGAATTAGTCAAAATCCCCCAACCATTCAGTCCCCCTGAAGGCAACTGTCGAGACTGCAGCCAGGAAGCCAATGAGCTTGTATCCACATGATGTAATCCCTTCAAAATGGCCAAAGTGGCTAAACAACAATAAATCTAATTATGTTAATAAATTTATTACAATTAAAAAGTTATTTAAAAATAATTATTATTATAATATATAACCTGGCCTGAGTGTGACTCACTCCCGGGGAGAGATCCAAACCCTCCATCAAAGTTACGACAGGACAGGACGTAGTTTATAGTAGAAGACCTGTTGACCAGGTGTACCTTACCCTATATGTTTGTCAATATCAAAATGACAATCAATGAAAGAGAGGCAACTCCGCAAAATGTTAGTCTTGTATCAGCTTCTCCTAAAAATTATAATATTAAATATATAGTTAATATATATAATTAAAAATAAAATGTATTATATTAGGTACTCATGTGGTGCCTACCCCATTCGTCCCCACTAAAGCTGCCATCCTCACATTGAAGACTAGATACATATGAAGCAATAGCTTCAATATCAAATAAATGAATTGAATCATATATAATTAATATCTATAATAACAAAACAGATAAACGACCTGTATTGCACTTAGAGTAGACAACAAGTGTGCTTCGTGGTCAGGATAAGGAGAGAATCCTCCCGATTTTTGAAAGCACGTGGTTATAAATTTGATTATTTCATTGCGAGGAATCGTTTCTAATTTGTCCATGAGATCAAGAGCAGTTAAAGACCAATAAATTCCATTCATTCTAATAGATTGAGAGACATTATATTCCTAAAGGTATTTGTTGCAATGTGTTTACAGAATAATCGGTATCTCTTCCATATTCTGCTATGAAGTTTGTGTGTTTTTCGTAAAGAATTCTTTCGGGAATTTTATTTGGGAGTTTAATGTCTTTTCTTTCAAAAGCCTTAATCTTTTAATTGCAACAAAAAACCATTTTGAATATATTTAAATTTTATATATGAATTTAAAAATATTATTAATAAATAAAATGTTTAAAATTTTATTAGATATAAAAAATTTTAATCTTGATGGGATTAATCTAATATTTCGTCAAAAATAATTTTAATTAAGTTATGGTTAATTTGTGTTATCGTAATTTGATTTATTTTGTTACATCAACCTCCTTTTATTAAGGCTTACGTTCACTGCACGGATGGCCATATCGATGTCGACGCACGGTCTAGATTCCGAGGACCCCCAAATATTGTTATCATTCAGCCCATCGGGAGCAAGCTTTCATTGAAAAAGACTTTAGATTTGTCGCATATTTTTCAGCGTTTCTTTTCAGCCCAGCTAGGGCAAAGAACGATTCAATTTTTTACCATCAATTTCACTATGATGCAAAAAAAGCTTTATATCGTCCATAAATAGGAGGTGGTTAGTGGGATATGCGGGTTCTCTCCTGCCCGAGTTTCTTAAAATCACTTTCGGGAATTTTCCGTTAAGTATTTGGTTCAGAAGGTCCATTAACAACTCAAAAATCAGAGGTGAGAAAGAATCTCCTTACGAAATACCTTTATTGATTTAACCTCTCATAATTTTCTGTATACCAGATTTAACTAATTTTCCATTTTGTGATAAGTTTCTGGATAAACACTACCATCCAACACGGGAGGCCAGGGTTTTGCAAGATTAAGAATTCGTAGTCTACCAAGTGAGTCAAATGCTTTCCTCACATCAATCCACATAATTACTTATTATCATTTTGCTGGTTTATAAACTAATTGAGATTGCCTGGTTTTTTTTCCTGACACATTCTTCGTGTCTCAAATTGATTGTTACGGATGAAATTTTGTTGTAAGGGAAGTCGGAGAAAGTGACATTATGTGGACGGAAAGTATACAAGACAGTTGCTCAGGAAATCGAGTTCTTCAGGGGTGCGTCTGGTTTGCTGTTAAGAGTTCAGGTTAATCTGCTATGGAGTCAGTCCGATCAATTAATAGGTCGGTCATCTGCGATCGTCTTCGGAACCAGATAGGATTAATTTCTTTTGGAATATTTAAATTTATTAATCTAATTTTTTATTAAGTATTTTAATCAATAAGTTATGCTTACAATTTCCTGGCTTAAGTACTAAATTTAGAAATTTTTTACAAATCGCTAATTTCCAAATTAGGCTTTATACTTTACTATAAAAGAAAATGGTTTTCATTTTGTATATAACGATGTTATTTGATAAATAGCATTATTAGTTTCGACATTTTGTAATTTCGAAATTATTAATTTGTATTGTTTCCTTTCATATTTATTCAAATGTTCTATCGTTCTCTATTTTGATATTATTTTATTTTCACTTTTTTTTAATTTTTAATATTTATTATAAATTTCTTTTTTTAATTTTCTGATCTTCACAACATTTGAAAAGTACGGAATGCAACATCTTCGATTTAATAATCTTCATTAGATTCTTTTGTTGATTCTCCTTGATTATGTTTATATTCAATTCTGAAGGATCTTCAATATTGTATTTGAAGGTAAGAAATCTTTGCGATAGTGGCCATATGTGTTTTCTTTATTTTAAGACCCGCAAGATTCCAGACTTTCTGAGACACATTGTAGACTTTCTTTCAAGATCAGTCAAAAATTGGTATAACATGCATTCACTTTTATGGACAATTGAATTAAGTCCTCTAACAAAGTTAGATCTGCTTATATATAATCTTTCCTTATTTGCAGGTTTCAGATGAACATGTAAATTAGATAGAATCCTTCGAACTTCGGTATCAATGGCTTGAAACTCGTGTTGCTCAATGTCAATTAGTCCAATATAGTAATTGTAAAGTGATAGAAAATATTCATTAATCGCCTTGAATAGATTCACTGCATTTAGCTTCGTGTTCACTAAGCTTTCAATTCTCTTATTTACATTTTCTGCAATTTTTTTCATAACTTCATGCTTCAATACATTGCTTCCTTTATCCTCCAGGACTCCCAGATATTGATATCGATCATATCCGTCAAGGTTTCTAGTTTCTTTAACATAATTCAGATTGGTTGCAGATTTTTCAGAATTCCTCCTGAGACCAACAACACTGAAGTATTCATCAATACTATCCATCATCTTCAAGATCGTATCTTCTTTCTCAGCAAGTACTTTCAAATCATCAATAAATAGCAGATGATTAGTTGAGTATGTTATTTGAGACGGGTCATTTTGTCAATACAGATTTTAGGAAACTTCTGATTTAGTATTCTGCTCAACGGGTCCATTACCAGCGTAAAAAGTTGGGGAGATAGTGAATCTCCTATCTTCTCCCAAATGACAAACATTCACCTTCCGCAACGTATATTTATTATCTTCTCTAGCATTCAGGTTTCGGTAAAACCTCCTTCTGTTGAGTTCAAAACAAAAATTATCTCTTCTAAATGATTTTCGTGACTCATAAATTGAAATCCTTTTTTCCATGATTTTTATTCTATCTTCAATTAACGTACATATTCTGGTGATTTCTCCCTTTCTCGACTTCGTATATCCAAAGGAGCACATAAAGTCCAAGGCCGTATCCTTTTCACTTTTGGATTTCAGACTGGAGAAATTAGCAATAAAAGTAAGGTTCTCTTTGAATTTAGTAATTCTTTTCTCAATATTTTCCCTCCAAGAGCTTCTTATTTTATTTTTAAGAACCAAATTTTCGTATGCACATTGTCCTGCATAAATAATATCCGTGATTTCATTTATATTCTTTGGAGACAAGTCAATACATAATTTAAAATCACTGCATCCAAAGTAACCAGAATATCTTTCTTAACCAATTTATATGGAATCTTCTTATTAGGTTTTCTCGAATCCCTCGATATTGATACAACTCTCTTAATTTGGAAATTAAATTCTTCTTTACATTTTCCATATAAAGAAATTTCTGTTTTTGACAGTGAATTTCCGTTTTCTGTTACACCCACATCATTTTGATTACCACAAGTCTCATTATGGGGTTTCACTTTCAATAATTTTTTAACATCGGAGATACTTTTCTGAACAGGAAAACGGGTGTTGAAATTATGTACAATGAGATTCCATCCACCACGAGGGATTCTTCCAAATCTCCGCTTAGCCGAATCAACAACAGAAGATATCCACTCCAATTTGTCGTTAGAATGTGTTTCAGTTATCAATGATTTAAGGGGGAGCAAATGCGTTTGTGAAGGTTCAATATAAGGATCATTGCAAGTTTCAGGCGTTCCATGCAGCCCTGAAGACACGTTTCCAACTTCTGATTGATTATTATTATTTGTATTTTGCGTAGGAAGGCCCTCAGGATTTGTTTGCAGACTGGTGAAAACAGACATACACGTTTTATTATTATTATTTAAGCCAAACAAAATCACCGTCTTAATCATTAACTAACACGTTCAGGTGATTCCGACACTTCTCAACAGTCGAGCCATCTTTTCCCGATGTTCCGACCGTGACCCCACACACTTTCTGTATGTACGGTGAATGGTTTGTGGTCCATTTCCACGATCTCCCCCATTTCACTATATTTAAAACACACTAGAAGTTAAAATATATCTTTTATTTTCACTATATTTAAACCATTTTTATTTTTGTCTCTAAATTTTTATATTTAGAATCTGGCGTTCCTTTAACATTTATTATTTATTTTAATTAAAATCCAAATCAAGATATAAATTAATTAAACTTCTTCTAGTCGCTCCATCCTCTATTTGCAAAGTGATTCAGATAGGCAAGCCCGCCTCTTTCCCTTCGAGGTACTGACAGGCAGGGGCGATGTTAAAGACATACTAATTTGGTGATAAATTTCTCTTATTCGCTTGTCCAGTTTGAACGTTCTTTCCCATGGTTCAACCCTGTTTCTAAAAGAAACAATCATGCTCTTAAGGGTCTTCTTTATAGTGAGCGATTGAATGTATGCGTGCGTTCTCTCACTGATGTTAAGCGAACGTGCATATTTCAGGAATTTTTGAGTAACCAGCCCATCCCATGTTAATACAATGGGTACTATCTTCACTTTCGCATGATATATTAATTCCAGCTCTTTGGATAGGAAGTCATATTTCCTTATTTTTTCGATCTCCACTTGCTGTAAGTTTTGGGAAGATGTGATCACAACTTTCACAAACAAAATTTGATTCCTTATCTTGTCGAAAACAAACAAATCGGGTTTGTTATGTTCGACGACGATGTCGGTCTTTATAAATGTGTTCACTCTAATTTCAACCTTTGCATTCGACGATACAGATTCTACGGAGTGTGTTTTAAGGTTTTTATCATTCTTGAGTTCGAACTCTCGACAAAAATGAAAGTGGATGCATCTCACCACTTCATCGTGCCTCCTGACATAATCCCCATGTAACATCTTCTTACATCTGGTGGCACAGTGATCGACGGTCTTCTTCCATCTCATGCAGTAAGAACACATTAAGTTATGTTCTGTAAAGAATTTCACTATATTTAAACCATTTTTATTTTTGTCTCTGGATTTTTCTATTTGGAATCCGGCGTTCCTTTTAATTTATTTATTTCAAAAATATAGATACTGAATAAATTACACATACAAATGCTTCCCAATCACTCATAGATTGTATTTTGGATTCTCTGTTTCCAATTCGATTTGATTGAAATTCGTTGATATACACATTGCGCGAAATATATCAGAATTGAAATATCTTCAATACCTGTAGGTAGATTCTTTGATTCAATCAATGTTTTATTTGTCATTTCAATTATTTCGTGATTTACATGTTATATTTTTTTGTTTGTGGCCTTGCATTGATTGGTTTAGATTTATTTTCAACATCTTGATTTAATAATTCTTCAGACACCTTGTTGGTGCCAAATAAGGAGATTTATCTTTTATTTTTTTTATTTTTGGTAATTTCACTTTTATTTTCAAAATATTTCATAACAGAATGAAAAGTTCATTTTCTAAATAACAAAGATGGTTTTTGAAGAATTTTGACATTATTCCGTGCCAGATCATAACGACAGGGACGATCTTTACTTTCGCCGGTGGATCGCTCCCAGTTCATTCGCCAGCAAGTCCTATTTGTGTAACTTTTTCACTTCAACCTACTTGAAACAATTTTATGAAGTGATTCCCACCTCGACAAGAGTAATTTTGTTGCTCGATTTGTCATGAACAAATATGTCTGGCTTGTTATTCGGGGTGAACAATTATAAAGCATCAATTCCAAAAAATGAATTTTAATTGATTGGATGATTCGCCGTGGTAGTTCGGACACATGTTCTCCAGTTTTTTAATTACAATCGTCTGAACATAAGCACGTGTTGAATCCTGGATTTGTAGGGAGTTTTTGGTAGTGCTTGTAAAATTTGTACAAAACATCAACTCCAAAAAATGAATACAAATATTTCCCGTCTAATTTTTTGTCTAATTTAAACATTAACCTAAAAAAGCGACACTGGTTTGCCGATTTTGTACGATTAACAAGTCTGACTCAAAATTATTAATAAAAATCTTATTTTTTAATTTAGTTTTTAGTACTTTAAGATTATTTTGATGTCTTTAGATTTATGCGATACTGTTGTAACGTCTGCGAAAGATAACGAAAGAGAAATCACCAATAACGTAGACTGTATGGTCCATGACCAGCTTGGAGCGCAAAAATCTGGTACCCATTCTCCCAGTCTGGTGTCACACCCGGATTGCCCTACTAATCTGTTATCGTTACGGGTTATCATCGATCAAGTAACGCAGATGGACATGGCCAAGTGGGCGAATGAAGTGGTTAATGTTCCTGAAAGTCAAAAAGACGAAAACTTGGAATGATATATCCTTGCATTGGAGACGAAATAAAAATTGTCGAAAAAAACTACGTCTCAGTGAAGCAAGAATAGGATTTAGTAAACAATTTGGTCCTTTGAACTTAACCGGTGGCGTTTCTATCGAACATTAAATGATGGAAAAACGTCTGCAGAGTTCATGTTTAACGAGAGCGAATGTTTTTTCTATTGGAAAAAAATATGGAGTAAACATGAGAGGGATGGCAGTACAGTGCCGATTACCAAGAGAGTCACTGGAACAGAGAACAAATTTGCAGATTTTAGCAAAGAAACAATTCTTGAAGTGATTAAACAACTCCCAAACTGGACTAGTGGATGCGACGTGGTGTGCAACTTCTTTCTAAAAAAGTGGTTCTACACCGGAATCACGCATCTAATCCCGAAGAAAGATATTTGCCAAGGCCCGGAAGACCTGAGACCAATTTTGTGCATGCCTAACTTGTATAAGTTCGCACGAAATGTGTTAACGGAAAGTTGGGGGATTATTTTGAAGCATATAAGTTGATTGCCTATAATCAGCTGGGAACTTGACCAATGTGCTAGGGTGCTAAGGAGCAGGCAATAATTAATCAGTGCATTTACAAGCACAAGGAAATAACTTGTTTTCTACCTGGATTGATGTGAAGAAAGCATTCGATTCGGTCGATCACGACTTTCTGTATCAAATTTTCGAAAATTCTGAACTCATTCCCTGGATTGTAAATTTCGTGAAGATTTTGTTAAGAAATGGAGAATTAAATTAACGTTGAACCATCACGTAATCGGAGAGGAAAAATAGAATTCTGAATGCAAGGTACCCAAAATTTATGATGGATAAACAAGACCACTGTTTTGTTACATACACAACAAACCGCTTAATTTTCATAGATGACCTAAAAATATTTTCACGGAAAGAAGATACAATGATGAGTATGAGGTAAATAATTTCTTGGAGCCGACGGACGGAAAAAATGTCGAAAAGTCCGCAGCTAACATGGCTGACCTTCGGTCGGAGGCTAAATTGGTTGATGGGATTGATGGTTACAGATACCTTGGAGTTCTAGAAGATCGAAGTGCAATATTGAAAAGCAAAGTACTGAACACACTCTTTGAAGAATTAAAAAAGAAGATCGATAATCTTTCGAAGACAAAATTAAACTCTTGCAACTTATTTAAAGCCATAAATGAACACGCATTATCCCTCTAAAACTACTACATTGAACTCGTCAATATTGAGCTAACCGAATTTGAACAGATTGAAAAAAATGTGCGTAATATCCTTGTACAGCACCGAATTCACCTAAAGCCTGAAAACAAAGAAAGGCTTTACCTTCCAAGAGGCCAACTAGGGGGACGACTCGTATCAAACCTTCACAAAAGTAATCATAGTTTTCCAATTCCTCCGTGATCTTGAGAAAAAGTCTCGTTACTGCCTAAGTAAAGATGGGATTCTGTGGGTCATTCATACAAAGGAAACACATTTGGCCACAATTGCTGAATACCTCAAAAACAAATACAACATCCAAAAACTGGGGACTTTGATTTGAACATGCTGAGAGAAGTGGAGAAGAACCGCTTGATTGAGCAAATAAGAAAAAAACCATTACATGCAATTCTATTCGAGTATTTAAATGATCCCAACGTCGATTTTGGTCAGTCCTCCCATTGGTTATCTCATGGAAATAACTCCCCGTGAACCGAGGAGCTTCTGTGTCTAATACAGGACCGTAATCTATTTTCGACAATCTGGAGCATTGTGCAGTCACTGTAACTCAGCCACGAACTCAGGCAGGAAGATAGTTGACACCTAGCGATGAAGTGTGGTTAGAATGCTAAATAGTGACTACTTAAAAGACACAACAAAGTAGTAAGTGTATAAATCTGCACTTATGCACGAAGTATGGAATTTAGAAATCCAGGAGGTTGAAAACTCGTTCTGTTGAGTTAGTGATTGTGAATAACTCTGTGGAGATTTGTGTTGAAACGACAATAAGCATGGATCTGAGGGTCGAGAACAACAAGCCGGACATCTTTGGAACACAATCACACTTATTGAGATTGGGGTCATCTCCCCAAAAAACCTAAAGTAATTTAAGGCGGAAAACCTCCATAAATACAATTTGCTTGTCAGTGAACTGGGCAAACTTTTAAAAAAGTAGAAAACTTAAAGATTTTACATGAAATTATTACGGCCCGTATAACACCTTTTTTAAATTGGAAGTAGTACTTATTGCATAGATCCTCTATTTTATTCGAATTTCCTAGGATAGCCAGTTAATTTTGCAAATCCGTTGCTTTCTGATTTAAATAATTTCTTGAATTCAAAAAAAGAAAGTTAGAAAGTCAAAATGAACGTGTTGATCGATTCAGGCTTTCCTGTACTTGGGGGGTCAGTCCGACGACGACAAACTGCAGATCGAGAGCCAGTTCTCGCTTTGAATAGAGACCGAGACGCGCTGGAAGAGCTAGTTCGCTCCCTTCCGCGTATTCAAGGCGATTTTTTCGCCTAGCATTCGGAACAATTTCTCGGCCTTCTTACCGATTACGCTAGTGGTCTCGAAGCAAAGAGTACGAACTCGTGTGTCAGAAAGGAGTACGTATTTCGACCTTTTCCTCTCCTCTGCAAGCGTATCCTGGATAACATGCTGTCCAAAGCAAAAGCGTCTTGGAAAAAGAATCTACATAGGTTACGTCCCAAAGGAGTGACTTACCTCCCCTGAAAGAGATTTCTTAAATTTTGGCAATTAATTCTGCTGCTTTTACAGAATCTGCAATTCGTCTTCTATTTTTGTGTACTTACCTGGTACTCTGATCGTTTCATGGTACCTTCTACTGTCCTTCAGAGCGTTCATTTCCTGGATCTGTATTCCAGTCTTGCTCCTTGACATAGAGGAAACACATTTTTTTGATTTTATTTGATATTTGTTTTTTCAAAGACGAAATTTAAATATTGTAGTCAAATAGATCTTTGTTTCTTCACAGGGACTGATATCTCAGTTGTTGGTGATTTGCTGACAATCCAAAATTCGAATGGCACTAGCCTAATTATTTATTCTAATAATTCCTTGTTCCATTTTCTTATCTCTAACTCACTTGGCTGAAGGTTCCACGCATCAACAATGCTAAAAAGATTGACAAGTCCCGCCGTCATCAGTGTACATTCAGTTGGACCAAAAGAACACAAGAAAAAAACAAGTAATTGTTGTTTTATAAGATAATAAAATCACACTAGTTTTACAGAATTTCAAACATATTTATGATTATGTGTCTTATTGCCTAAAACCTATACTTCATTGTTTTTTAAAAGTAATTTTTAATCACAATATTTGCCGGACTTATGAATCTATTTGTAGAATGTGACGAACCAATCTCCATTTTGCTACTTGAATCTCGGCTTGCAGTAAGTTGAATCTATTTGTACAGTTTAATATTAGATTTTATTTTGAGTAGTTATGCGGTCTCTTAGTTGGCTCCAATGCTATTACTTAAGAAATTGTTTTTAAAATTTTATAAGAAATTATCCAAATAAATCAAAATTATAGTTAATTAATTAGTGTCTCTGTTTGTAGATAGATTTATATAAAAATCAATTTTCTCCGTCAACAATTGATCCAACTGTTCAACTCTGTTTCTTACACCACTGTCATTTAGTATATGCTCCTCTTCGTTTGCCAAATATTCGTTCAAACAGTGGTCAATATCCTGAAGCCGGTGAAGAATATTATAAATTTCATTTTCAAAAAATTCATTATTCTCCAAATCTTCTATTTCTTGTCGAAGTCTATCCAAAAAATTATTATTCTCAAAAAATTTATTATCATTGTTGTTATTTTCGTTTTGCAACCTTCTCACCATTTTGCCGCTAACTCATTATTTGCTATTTATAAAAATAATATATAGCGGAGAATATGACTATTTTTTATTAACTAAAATTTGTCATTGAATTTA
This sequence comes from Octopus sinensis, assembly GCF_006345805.1. Classification (NCBI taxonomy): domain Eukaryota; kingdom Metazoa; phylum Mollusca; class Cephalopoda; order Octopoda; family Octopodidae; genus Octopus; species Octopus sinensis. The sequence goes on from NW_021834412.1 coordinate 38,901, forward strand.
AAAATATTATGAATCATTTGTTTTCAAAATTATTATGACTCATCGTGTATAAATTTCTTTTATAATTTTAATTATAGTTAAATTAATAATGAAAATAATTAGTTAAATGGAATTTTTAACTTTTACGTCTTCTTTATGTAATTTGTATTTTCCATTCAAAATATTCGAAATAGTCGAAAATCAGAACAGTCTTCTGAACATTTTTTTAATGTTTCTTGCCTGAATAATTAAATAAATTAGAAATAATTATCAAAATTAAAAAATTTAACAAATATATATTGTAGATTAACTAAAAATACGATTCTACTAAAACTTTTCTTCAAATACTAAATATTAGATTATCATATTTTCCTAAAAACAAAAGTACTTTGCAAAAAATTGGGAATCAGGTACTTGGGATTAATGTAATTTAAATAGTTTATTTAATACAAACAGCATGAATTTATATTTTTAGTGAATCCTTTATTATATCATTCATTAAAATAATTAATTTAACTTATCTGATTACTTAAATCAACAATTGTTTTAATGAAATTGACTACATACAAAAGTAAAAATAGAACTAACTTAAGGCGTTAATTTACGATCTTTTCTGAGTATATAAACGATTCTACGCAAAATACACAAATCAAAGTAAGTAGCTGGCATTTAGTAATCTTAACTTGAAGTCTAAGGATTAGATAAATATAAAAACACTTTATACTTTTGAATAGTATAATGTTACTTTTTCACTTTAAAAAATAAGCATGCTCTTTGATAAATATATTTATAACATATTGTAGTAACTCAATGAAAAATTCGATAAGAAAAAAAAACGCAAAAAAGAATAAATCTCTAGAAAACGGACAATATGAAGCAGGCCTAATAAATATGAGAAACAATTGCTATTTGAACTCCGTATTACAGACTTTAATTTTTACTCCACCATTTTATCAACATTATGATTCTAGTCCACACCTTAATCTATGTTTATATTTTCATTTGAATTTTGCAGGTCAAAAAAATTAAAAAATGAACCATGTCTGGAATGCTCGATAAAATTACACATCGATAAAACGAAGTTAAATTGCTCCTTTTTCCCTGATATGATTATGCAGTGTTTATTCAGTAACTTATTTTGTTTTAATTAATTACAGATCTCTCTAACACGATAAAAGTTGATGAACAGCAAGACGCTCACGAATGTTTTATATTCATTCTCGAAAAACTGAATAATAATCTGTATGTTAATAATAATTATTTTAGTTCTAATTCTGGCGACCCGACTATAATTTCACAAATATTTGAAGGAATTCTTCTTAGTCAAGGTTGATATTTTTATATTATTTCTTAGTTTATTGTACAAGTTGTGGAAATTCTTTCAACAAATTTGATCGTTTTTCGATTTGTCTATTTCAATAAAAGTATTATAAGAAATTAAGTTTTTTATAGTATGCTTCGTCACTCATAAAGTCAATTTCCTCATATTTTGAAGTTGAACAACTAAATGGGAGTAATAAATACTTATGTAATAGGTTTTTTATATTTAAATAACTAACTTATTTAATAGCTGTACAAATTATGTGGAGGCTACAAAGCTTTTAAGTATTAATAAGCTTCCAAACATTTTGACTTTTCAAATTAAAAAGTAGATAAAATATGATCAAGTAAAATATTTAGATTTTCGAACGAATATAGATCTATACAAAAACTAAAATCAAAATTTCAATTTGAACACAAAATAAACATGCTCCCCTATTTAACAAACCCTAACGTAATTATCTTGTTTAATAAATTTTAGGGTTCTCCTGAACGATATGAATTATATTCAGTTATTGTTCACCAAGGCTATTCTATCATCAAAGGGCATTACATTTGTTATGTAATGTCTCAAAGAGGTGAATGGCTTATGATTGATGACGATCAAGTTTTATTATAATATATTTTATTTCAGATACAAGTCACGACGCTAAATGATGTGTTGAAGTCTTCTCCATATTTACTATTTTACAAAAGAATAGAAAAGTCAATGACTAATAATAATGAAATTGAGGTAATAGAAAAAAATTAAATTTTTATTTAATCAATTATTTTAATTAATATATAAATAGAATAACGCTGCTATTCCAAATCTCGAGCAATCTGATTTCTTGACTAAACAAGTGTCAGGAAAAAGAAGAATTAAATCTGAATGCGCTGGGAATGCAAAGTTCGTATTAGAATGATAGAAACCTCACTTTTGTTTTGAATTTTTTTTCTGAATTCTATTTTTGCCGTGTTCAGTCACATCTTCTCCGTTAGTCTCTACCAGGATTTTCTGTTGGTGCAATATTTTTGAGTTGTCCAGGTCGTCCGCCTCTTCAGTCGCAGACCAACAGTCGACAGATCCTCATTTAAGATGATCGGAAGTGTCTCCCTTCCTCAATCCGATAGAAAATATTTTTCTGTCAGAAAATTTAGCTATAAGAGCTAAAATTCAAAATGAAAATCAATTAAAGAACTGGATTTCAGAAAAATTTACTGAAATAACCCGACAACATTGTGATTCGGATAGGAAAATTCTCGGTTACATTAGTATGTCTGAGAAAAGAAAAACAGAGAATAAAAGTTCTTTTAATAAATGTTGTTTTTAACTTTTCTGATTTTGATTGCAACAATTTTGATTTGGGTTGTGACAAATTCGAAATAGACCTAGAAACCATACATTTAAAAATAACGTGTAAAAATAACGTGATTTAAAACAATGATTTCTTTTTATGTTCCTTTTATATTTTGCTACTTTAAAGTTCGATGGTAGTTGCCTTTTTTATATGACAGAATGTAATGATTAAAATTTATTTAGTTATATTGAAAAGTTTTATTAGTTTATTTAGTAAAGCTTCATTATGAAAATGAAACAGTAATAATAAAAAAGCTTATTGAAAATTTAATCTAAAGAAAAGTAAAAGTAACTAATTAAATATATGGAGTATTTAAATATTATAGGTAAATTATAACAAAAATAGGTCACGAATGTTTATTTTGATTTGAGTGAATCATTTCTCTTAATTTGTAATAACATTTGCCTCATGTTTAATACGCTCCTGAACACTAAAAGCTTGCAAAGCTCTCTTCTCATCAGCATTGTATATCTGTCCCTCCTTCCTTATCCTCACAGTCTCCATCATCCTATGCCTTGATCCACTCATCACGAATCCTTCATTCTCAAATCCCTGGATCTGTTCGCTGCTGAATCCAATCTCCCCTCTTCTCGGAATCCTCTTCCCCTCAGCAATATAAGCAGCCATTGCTGTCCCTTCTCCGGGCAATAAATCCTTCCCAAATCTACCCCGTTATTATCTAGTGAGTCTACTTCATTCGTTTCATCAACATACTATCCGCAAACTCAGGCACTTCTCTCACAGGACCAATCATTACTTCCTTCGACTTGTCAATATCCTTGTTGGACAAAGTTTTATTCGTTTCTACATAATCTTTAAAATGCATTACTTTGAGCAGGAACCCATTCTCCTATTAATTCGTCTGAAGAAACGCTGGATTCGTATCTTTTCTTTTCCTTTTCCGTTTTTTACAGTTTTTAGAACTTTTATGTTGAGAATGTTTTTTTCTACGATTATAATAATAATTATGCATTTACTTTTTATGTCTTTTTGAATTAGAATCAGAGTCACTGTAATGTTTTAGTTATAAACAAAGTTTACGTTGAATTTTCTATCTCTGAAAGGAGTAGAGGAGGAGACGGCTCCCAAATATTGCAGCGGCTGCTCTCAGCTATTTTTATTCGTTCATTTCTCCTCCTACAGACTTAGAATGTAAAAAACTTTTCCAAGAATTTATTGATGTACAACTCATTATCATTCTTATGTTTAGCTCTTGCTAAAAAATTCACAAATTATGCATACTGTTAGACGACATGACAAACAGACCAAAACTAGTTATTTAAATATTTAATTTAAAAATTATATTTTATAAAATAATTCAAATTGATCAGAAATCGTATAAAAATAAAATAATTTGAATTCAATTTTTGGACTTGATTTAAAGGAGGTAATTTAGTTAAAAACTATAACATTTGTCGACGGAAAATCTTATGCAATTATCCGAATCGTCCTCATCGTCTTCACAAGAAATATCTCTTGACATTAAACATATTTCATAATCGGACATGATTCCGATATATTCGTCGTCCTCATTAGCAACATCCATCGCTATTTCATGACATGTGAAAAAATAATTCAATTTTAAAATTACAAATTATAATTATGCAATGCTTACTGGTTGCTTGGCTTGCTTACTGGCTGCCTCACAACCATATTCGGGGGCTTGGTTGACCGCTATCCCAATGGGTTCTATTGAACCTTATTGGACGATGATTGCCTGAGGATCGGCATATCACTGCGCCTAGGTCTGAACGTATGCCGGGAACACCGGTGTCGCTGTGGATCGACCGTTGACCCCTTTGGATTGCACCCGTTATCGTGCCAAAGAAGTCCCGGACGCTTCCCTCGACATACGGCTCTGAACGACATAGTCAAGCGGACTCTGGAAACTGCCGGATTCCCTTCACAGCTGGAACCGGTCGGGCTGGCTCGGGAGGATGGTAAACGTCCTGATGGTCTAACGACCTTCCCATTTGAAAATGGCAAGTCTCTCATCTGGGACGCCACTTGCACGGATACCTTCTCCGCCGGGAACATCTTGTCGTTGGCTTCAGAGCCGGGCTCCGCAGCCAACCTGGCCGAAACGCTAAAAATCAAGAAATACAGTGCATTATCTCACACCACATCTTTGCCCCGATCGCAGTGGAGACATCGGGAGTCCTCGGCCCCAGAACTAAAAAATTCCTTATTAAACTGGGGGATTTGGCAAGCAAAGAAGAAATGATCATCGGGAACGGACATGGCTTTTCCAACGCATATCAATAGACATCTTGCGTGGGAATTGCCATTCCATCTATCCTCTGCTGCTAATTAAATATACATAATTATCATAAATTGATTCACTTTAAAAAAAAAATTATGCAATTAAGCGAACATTTTTATAAGAAAAAATAGTAAATGTTCCCAATGAGAGTATGCAATAAACCGATTTATCCAATTAACCGATACGTAATTATGCAATTAACCGATCTATTTTGAATGGAAAGCATATAAATTATGATTTTAAATATAAATTTATGCGGTTAACCGATTTATGCAATTTGTAGTGTAAATCATTTATAAGGAAAAAAAAGAATAAAAAATTTTATTTGTAAAAATTAATATACAAATAATTATCTATTTATTCGAAATATAATTCTCAATGCACTCAGTCCCAAATAAAAACGCAGATCCTAATATACTAGCCAGAGCAGAAAAGGTCCTCTTCGTTGAATCAGTAGACACCAGACTACTTGAAGGCAATTCTCGGAAAAATAAAACATCCAATAAAAGTCCCGAGGATAAGATATAGACTGTCATAGATATGGCGGACTTCCCACAGTCACTAGAACTATGCATAACCTGCCGAGTTACAAAAACACCCAAAGGGGTGGAAAATGAGAATAAAACCCCACAAACAAAATGAAAAATATGAGAAAATTTTTGCGGAACTGCTTTGCAGGCCAATGCCAAGCAAACGCAAATTTTATGCCCAATCGTAGCGACAAAAAATAACGTAAATTTTTCATGTTGTATACCCAATGTAAAACCGTCAAACAAAGAGTGGAGAGTAAAAACCAGAAAAATAGATACAAAGTCCGACAAACGACTTTGATTGTTTTCGGACAGTTCGGATGGTTCTGGAAGGATTGTCTCATAGCCTTGGTGTGTCGTAAGTGATTCGTGAAGAAGACCCGTGTGTTCTTCAAGTGATGAATTTTTCATTAATCCATTAATAATTATCGATAACATCAAAACGAAAATGACAAAAATTGGAAAAATATTCCATTGATGTAAAGACGGCCAACATTTGGTGGAGATATTTTCATATTCGGCCAATCCTTCTGGAAATAAAACTCCGAGGGTCAGAGCTACGAGAATTCCGTTAACAAAACATGTCCCATACTGTTTAAACGTAGTTAAAGTGGAACTGTAGCTAGAAAAAATTCTGGTTAGAATGTACGGAATGGTATAAACAGCTCCAGTAAATATAAATAAGCACAATACTAAAGTTATTTCATAGTTAGACATATAAGAATAGATCATGTTGACCTCAAAACATAATTCAGGAATCAATTTTTCTGAGGTAAACCAGAAACAATTTTAAAATATAACGATTAAATGTATATTAATATAAATTGATTTTTATTTTTAAATTAATTTTAGCGAAAATTAATTTTAAAAAATTACTATTCGAATTCATTCTGATAGAAAATCTCTATTGTTGCCGATTAAAATTTTATTTATTATTATTTAAATATTATTGAATATCTAAATTATATTTTTAATTACTCAACAAATAAATGATCTCTGGAAAATATTCAACTTTGTTGGGTGTTTCATATTTAAAAATGTCCCATCAATCCAAGCTGACTGCATTCGTTTTAAAAGTTTAATTTCTAACAAAATTGATTAGAAAAGCGACCTTTCTACAAATCAAATATCTAGAATTGAAAACAGTAAACTTGCCGCTGAAATAAAATTGGCGGCAACCCAAACTTCAAATTTAGTTGACAATGTGGGTCCATCCTGGTTCAAAGAATTAAAAAACGAATTTAGAAAAGACTATTTCATAAATGTTTTTTAATTAATAATATTAATAGTTATCAGAATATATTAAACAAGAGCGATTAAACAACACAATTTTCCCATCTCCAGAAAACGTATTTTCCTTCACTCGTTTCTGCCCAATAAACGATGTAATTTCTCATACCACATTAAATAAGGTCAAAGTTGTCATCCTCGGTCAAGACCCTTATCACGGAATCGGACAAGCAAATGGTTTCTCTTAACTGACGACATATTTAGGCCTGTGTTTTAGTGTTGATAAATCCGTAAAAATCCCCCCAAGGTACCTCATGTATTTAATCTTAGCCTTCAAAACATTTTTAAAGAACTTTCCGTGGACATTCCCCACACTAAAATCCCCAGCCATGGATGTCTCGAGAGTTGGGCAAGGCAAGGTATCCTCTCAGTAAGAATGTAGGAGTCCTCTTGCTCAATGCTGTCCTTACAGTGAGGAGTTCTCAGCCTAATTCTCACAAGGGACGCGGATGGGAGGAGTTCACGGATTCCGTAGTAGAATGGTTGAATAAAAAAACGAATAATGTGGTGTTCATGTTGTGGGGGAGTTATGCTCAAAAAAAGGGGTCCCACATAGATAAGGTGTAGACGAATGTTACATAAGGCAGAGTAGACATTGTGTACTTACAGCACCACATCCTTCGCCTTTTTCTGCCAGGAGTGGATTTTTTGGATGTAGACACTTCTCAAAGGCAAATGAGTATCTCCTAAGTAAAGGGAAGAGAGTGATTGATTGGAGCATTGCATAGTCATTTGATTATTTTTTTTCTTTTCTAAATCCTGTTGTATTGATGATAATAATTAATTATTATTAATATTTTATAATTATTAATTTTTAAAAAAATCACGTTTTTTATATCATTTGGTGTCTTTGTGGCCTAATGAGAAATATTGTGAGTACCCAGGAAATTAAAGTTCCTAGAAATGGTTTTCATATTCATTGATATTAATTTAGTTACATTCGAAATTAAAGCACGACTGATAACAATCACAGGTCCTCGGGGTAGTCTCACAAGAAGTTTCCGCCATGCTTCAATAAGCATTATAAAAATGGGGAAACAACGTATTATGCTAGAAAAAGTCAATTCTACAACTCGTGATGTCGCTCTTCTGAACACAATTTCCTCCCACATCACCAATATGATCAAAGGAGTGACAAAAGTATCTAAAAATAGTCAAATTCCAGGGATTTCGTTATGTAATCAGAGCAATTAGTCGAATGTTTCCGATTGGAATTGACATTACTGAAAATGGGACAAAATTAACAGTTATTTTTATATTGTCGTTTATTTTGTAGATCGAGAAATTATTTGGAGGACTTGAAAAACGAAATTATTCTTTTCCGCAGGGTGTGACGATTAGACCTTCAGGGTTATTGAAGGATGAGTACTACGTCGAGGGGAATGATATTGAATTGGTGTCTCGTTCTGGTATCCGTTCTTTAGTGACTGTTAGCCTCTTCTTTGCACGAGATGTGTAAAGTAAAGAATAAGGATACTCGTCTTTTCTTGGACGGTATCTATATCTCTAGTAAGACCACTGTTGTCCCGACATAATTTCTTTACTCTCTCGTTTTCTTTTAATTTTATTATGGGAAATTATTCTTTTTATTTATTTCGGCTAACTTTCTTTTCTGTTTGTGTAAGTTTTACTTTTGGCCAAGAATTACATTACCAGTGGTAGATTAGGCAAGCAAAATGAGGGGTGTTTTATCACATCCTCAGATTTGATGTGGATGCTCCCGAGAACACAGACATGGAGGATCGTTTTTTTGTCATCCCACTACGCTTCAGCTGCCGAACAAAGGCAACACTACGGGTTATTTTTAACGAATATCTCAGAAGAATTTGGCAGTATTTTTATGTTGTATGCAAGGGCCACGCAATCGCTAGAAATGGAGAAAGCTATCTAGTGAATTTATTTATTGTTTTATATGCATTGCCATTGCCGATGAAATCGCTATAGTGCCAAGAATAATAGTAATTTAACAATTCTTTGAAGACAAGCGTTTTTGTTTAATTTTCTACGAACTTTAATGATTGATTATTTTTTTTATAGGTATTGATCAAGTTCTTGAAAAAATATATATAAATAAACTTTATTTTGAAAAATTACAAATCAAAGAATCTGTTATTCAGTATTTAATTAGCAGCAGAGGATAAGATGGAATGGCAATTCCCACGCAAGATGGCTATTGATATGCGTTGGAAAAGCCATGTCCGTTCCCGATGAAAAATTGACTAGACATATGTTTAAAAAGAACTAATTTGATTGAAAAATTGTTTTCAGCATAAGTTTAAAGCTGTATTTATTTTTTTAATTAATATTGAAAGTTACTTGCACAAAAAATAATTTTAATGGAGTTAGTTTTAGTTAGTTGAGCACAAAGCGCTTTTTCGCGTAGCCCAACAAGGGTTTCGCTTAAACTATGCATTTCGAATATCCTCTTGCTATCTTTTCCCACTTCGCCTTTTTACGACTTGCATTCGAACATAGTCCAGAACAGTGGTTCTCAAACTTTTTTGCTTTCGTACTTCTTGGCATCCTCGACATATCGTCCACAAACTCCTTTAATTTGGCGGAACGCTGCTTATTGTTTTTATAAAATAATAAAATTTCACTGTTTTACATACTTTATAACATATTTCTTATAGTGTTAATTACCTACAACCGACGCTTCATTGGTTCACGAAAGTAATTTTCTATCAAAGTAGTTGTGAATCCTTTCGTATAATATGTGACATGGGCCGCGCGTTACATTTTTTGACCTTGTATCTGTCAAATTAGAATTCTTTGATTAGCCGAAATTTAATTTTTTATAGTGAACAAATATATTAATGAATCGATTTCAAACATGTTAAGAACGAGCGGCTGACGACATAATCGAATAGGCATTGCCGCGAACAACGGCCAAACCTAATCTTTGTCGAAGCCATGTTGGTTCCCTCCAATCGTTTTTTACATGAGCAATTTTTCGACCGATTTCTTTAAGGAATGACTCAGTTACAGTTCCTGTGACACCCGAAGTCTCGACTGCCACAGGAACAAAGCGGTACGAATCCCCGATTGTGGAATATTTGGCAATTTTTGCTGTCGTCAGCCGCGGAAAACTAGCCTGTCTTATAATTAACTCGTTTTTGAAATAAATTGTTCTGAAATTTAAAAAAAAACATGTTAAATAATCTTTAATTTATTAATGTTACAATGATAATCAAAGGCTTAAAAACCATTATTATGTTTAGGATGTATATGTAGCCTGGCGAATTGCCAAACTGTTGTTACAATTATTAAGATTTTAATTTTTTAACTTGGATAACTTACATTTCTAGCGTGTTTTTTCTTGTTTTATCTTGTTGTAATGAGTTCTTACTAGGGTTTTGTATAAGACATTATCGAATATGAGATTTTAAAGGATGCGTTGGCTGCTAAATTTCCAGAAAATTTTTCGAGGCACAAAAAATATAAGGTTGCCAATAAAATAGAGAATTTTACTATCATCAATGAAAGGTATTTTGAATGCGCAATAAGTTTCATATCTTAAATCCGCTGATCCCAAGTTAGTCATTACTCTGGATAATGAATCTGAAATTGAGCTTATTGCAAAAACATTGCACGGGCATTCTCACGGAGGAGTGAATAAAATTGAATATCAGTGTCGACAAAGTTACTTTACTGTAAAGAATGAAATAATCAGAAAAGTAATTCGAAATTGTCAAGTCTGTAAATTTTCACGTCCTTTAAAAGTATAAACATTTTTTATTGTAAATTGGAGATATAAATCACCATGTTTTTGTTTCTTGTCCTAATGAACGGTTTCAGATAGATCTTATTGACTTAAAAAGATTTTCGGCCCATGTCAAATTCTTCTGAGTTTAAGAATCAGGAAATAAAGAAAATTTGTTTTGATTTTAAAATCAAACAAATTCACGGAAGACCTAACAATCCACGGACATAGGGGATTGTAGAGAGATTCAACCAAACTTTAACAAGAAAGTTATCAAAAATTCTTGATACAGCGAGAAAAAGTGGATAGTGGAATTAGAAAATGTGTGTACAGTTTGATAAACATCTCTGTACATTATTTTCTAATGTAGAGCCCCTTTGAAAAATATAGGGAATTAATGGAATAAATCAATAATTTGGTGGTTTCTATATAATTTTTAGATGATCAGATGATTGTGTTATTTCAGAGCAAATGGAAGATCATTATTGTTCACTCCAGAAATCGTAGAAAATTTGCGTAATCCAATTTAAAATATATACGTAGTAATTCCGAGTCAGAATTTTCCTTATCCGGATCCAAAAAAATTCAAATTTATAAGGAAACCCATTGTGAAACTTCTAATTATTACAAAGCTATGAACAGGAAAATGAATGTTCATAATAGTAATATGATTATAATGTTGGTGATAAAGTAAGAAATAAAAAAATTAATAAATAGATTCGAATTAAAAAGATTTTGGAACTAATCCATCGTTGCGACTGGATAAATTCGAATCAAAGTACTATCCACCAGCTGAAATAATAAATATTTTGTCGAATAATCGCTTAGAGGTACTTTTAAATTTATTTATTTAATAGATTAAACCAGGGGTGTCAAACTCATTTCTTCCGCGGGCCGTATTAAAAAAATTTTAGGCTCCGCGGGCCAGACTATTTATTTAACAAAATTCGTACTATGATTTTTAATTTATAATTTTAATTTAAAATCATTTAACAACACATTTATTAATTTTTATAATTAAAATATGTTCCAGAAACTTGACATCTTTTTTTCTTCATAATAGCGTCAATATCTGGAGTGAAATCCTGAGTTACCCTCAATCTTAGAATCTCACTTAGATGAGTGTGGGTGAGCCTTGATCGAAATTTTGTTTTGTTTATGTTCATTAAAAAGAAAAGTTGTTCACATAGATACAAAAATAAAAATATTAGTTATTGTTTATATATTGTTAAAATTCTATTTAGATATTTTTTTTGATTCGTTTCTTGGAAATTTTAGGAAAAATGTAGTGTTCGTTTTTTATTTTGGTTTACTGTATGTACTTTCGAACATTGACAAGATTTTCGAAGCTAAGGCTGTTAAGTTGGGATACTTCGGCAAGAGATATTTATAAAAGGTGTCTAAGCCCACCATGGTAATTTATTCTTCAGATCTGAGTCACATTAAAATCAATAATTTCCAATTGTAAGTAAGCTCAAGATTGTGTAATTTTGCATGAATGGTATTCGAAAAACAAGTAAATTCGTTTTCAAGTTCACGAAAAATTTTCAAACGTGGTCCAAATGTTTGAAGTAAATCCTGTTATTTTCACTTTTTACTTCTTGTATTTTTATTTGTTTTTAAATAATAATTTTAGATTTAATACACTTTTAACTTTTACCCGCGGGCCATTTGAGATCGTCCGCGGGCGTATCTT
>NW_021834413.1:0-2500 GCF_006345805.1 Octopus sinensis
GCCGCCCGACTTGAACACCTCTGCAGGGATGGCGTCAGAGCCTGGAGCTTTGTATATATATATATTATATATAATATATATATAATATTATATATTATATAATATATGTATATATATATCTATATATATATGTATATATATATATGTATATATATAATATATATAATATATATGTTATATATATATATATATATATGTATATATATATATATATATATATGTATATATATATATATATAATATTATATATATATATATATATATATATATATATATATATGTATATATATATAATATATATATGTATATATATATATATATATATTGTATAAGAAGCTGTTGGAGATTGAAAATTGTCTGCAGCTCTCCCATGGGAGGGGGGAGCAGACGGGGAGGCCTGGGCTGTAGACAACGTGAAAGCTGGCCCCGGGGCTTTCTGCAGGTATGCCGAGGAGACGGCTGCGGTGCGCTGTAGGGTGGGGCCGCTCCTTGAGGGGGATGGCGCACTCACGGGGGAACCAGTGGGGGTAGGTGGAATGCTGAATGAGCAATTCGGGAGTGTTTTCGCTCCACCCCTTGGGCATTTCCAGATCAGCAGTCAAACTGACTTCTTTACCGCTGCAGATATAGAATCAGAGGCGGCGACGATAAATTATATCGATGTAAAGGAAGACGATGTGGTGGGGGCTGTGGGTGAGATGAAGACAGACTCGGCTATTGGCCCCGATGGATTCCCGGCAATCCTCCTAAAAGTATGTAAGAGAGTCTTAGCAAGACCACTACAGTTCCTCTTTCAGAGCTTCCCTGCAGCTGGCAAACTTCCAAGAAAACTGAAGGAAGGTAAAATATGCCCTATTCATAAAGGAGGTAGCAGAGCGGAGGCCAAGAACTACAGACCTATCTCTCTGACCCCACACATCAGCAAGGTCATGGAACGAATAGTCAGAAGGAAACTAATCACCTTCCTTCAAGAAAATAACTTGCTGCCTGACACCCAACATGGTTTCCGACCAGGAAGAAGCTGCTTAACTCAGCTCCTGCAGCACTATGACTGGGTGCTGAAACAGCTGCTCAACCGCTCAAATGTGGAAGTCATATATCTCGACTTCGCAAAGGCCTTCGATAAAGTCGATCATGGAATGATATGTCACAAACTGCGTGACCTTGGCATAGTTGGAAAACTAGGAGAATGGCTTCACGACTTTCTGAAGAATAGAAGTCAGGTGGTAGTAGCCAATGGGGCCACTTCCATTAGCACGCCAATAGTGAGCGGTATTCCACAGGGCACTGTTTTGGGACCACTACTGTTCATAATTGCCCTCTCAGACATGCCTCTCAGCCACGCGGAGAGCCACGATCACAAGTTATGCAGATGATACAAAGTTTCACAGGCAATACAGAACCCTGAAGACACTAGGCACCTGCAATATGAGCTGGACGAATATACAAGTGGGCTGAAAAGAATAGCATGCAGTTCAATGCTGAAAAGTTTCAAGCTTTATACTATCAGCATGCAAAACTGAATGCAATACCCAAGGAATACACTGGACCCGGAGGGATTGCAATCCCAGAGGCACAATCAGTGCGTGACCTGGGTATTCACATGAGTGATGACGCGACCTTTCATGTACATGTTGCTAAACTGACAATGAAATGCAGACGGCTGGCTGGATGGATTCTTAGAACCTTAGAACAAGAGAACAAGAAACATGATGGTCCTCTGGAAGACACTTGTCCTAAGCCACTTTGACTATTGCTCTCAGCTATGGTCACCATCCAGTGTCAAGTTGATCACAGAACTTGAGGCGATCCAACGAAGCTACACGAAGAAGATAGCCTCTATGCAGAATGTAAGCTACTGGGAAAGGCTCAAGAGATTAAAATTATATTCCCTGGAGCGTAGGCGGGAAAGATATGCCATAATATACATCTGGAAGATCCTGGAGGGAAGTGTCCTGAACTTTGGCATCGAGAGTAACGCAAATGCCAGAACTGGGCGCCACTGCGTGGTGCCTAGGACTCCAAACTTGCCATCAAGATGTAGGACAAGATTCTGTGATAGCCTGGGCTTCCGAGGCCCACAGCTCTTCATATCCTCCCGAAGAACCTGAGAGACCTGCATGGGGTGGATACAGATATCTTTAAAATGGAGCTGGATCTCTTCCTGTCAGATGTCCCAGATGAACCAACTTCACGGCAGGAGGGGCAGATGAGGGCAGCTGCATCGAACTCTCTCATACACCAAATAGCAGTTGCTAGAAAGCCTCCATGAATGATGAAACCAAGTAGCAACACCAAATGGCGGTGCCCCAGCATGGCCACGGCTCATAAGCTGAAACTAGAATCAATCAATCAAAATATCTAATATATATTATATATATATATATATATATATATATATATATATATATATATATATATATATATTATATGTATATATATATATATATATGTATATATATATATATGTATATATATATTATATGTATATATATATATA
>NW_021834413.1:10000-49528 GCF_006345805.1 Octopus sinensis
TTTTTTTCCATAACAAATTTCGCTACAGTTCAAATCTATATCGTCTGAAACGTATTTTAGAAACCGTCATAAGAAAAGAAATATTTTTTTTCTTACAGTTGAAGAAACAAAACCAGGGTGTGACAGATACACTTGGTAAATAAATTGTAACTGATTCTCATTTTTTAAAATTTTATCTCATTTTAAAATTAACACATACACACGTTCTTAAATAGCTTTTGCTTAATAAAAAAAATTACCTGTATATTAGAAGTACTGAAAGTAGGCAAATCCTTTTAATATCTCCTTCGTAAGCTTTCTCCGAGTAAAGGGTGTCGCAGAATGACGATAATGTTTACTTTATTGTTACAAGTTCAACCTTTTCAAATTTTCATCAGAATATTCTTAAAACATGCACGTCTCATTTACTTTTTGATGCTGATGATGAAAATTGCATCCATTTTTTCTGGAAATTAATAATAAAGAAGTTACAAACATTTAAATTAATTTAATTTTAGCCAATCAGCAACTTTCATTTCATTTCATATTGTTTGTGCTGATTTCCACACAAACTTTTAAATGTTCTCTCCACCTGCTAGAAATAGCAGCCAACTCTGCAGGTGAAAACGAAAGATCGCCCTCGCTTGAGGCTGGCCTAGGTGTTTGTACATTTTGAATGCTATAACATTTAAATTTAAGTGTATCTCCACGGATGCAGTCTTTTATCGAACCCAAGATCCTCAAAAATTGTAAACAAAGTTTAAACACCAAACTTCGATACTTTCACACGCACGATTTTCACTAAAAAAAAAAAAAAACCTCGGATTTTTTGCATGGAATCAAGTACCCTGATTTCCTAATATGTTGCAAACCCCTTATTTTTGTTGGGAAAAAAGGTGGGGGTGGAGAAACTGAACCCCCCCTCACCCCATCCCGGAATCATAGGAATTTTTTCTTTTTTCGTTGAATGAATTACGGTGGCCTCCTAATATGCCACAAACCCTGTTTTTAGACCGGAAAACTGGGTGGGGTAAGTTCATCTGCACTATTTTCATTAAGTAAAAAACTCGGACCTTTCGCGTGGGATCAAGTACACTGACCTACTAATGTTCGTCCTTCGGGTTCGAAGATGACCACTGACATCATCTGGTGGAACTGCCGCTATGAGACCGGAGGTGGATGGTGAGGCCAATCCGGGCAAGGAAGCCCCTCCCACAGGTGGGGCAGAAGTGGGTGCAGGCGGCTCTGGCTTTCCGCATCTGGCGTTTCTGCTCTGCTGACCGAATCCGTCCCTCCTCGGCTGTCCCTGCTCCTGTGGTGATTGCGCTGCGCCAGGATGAGCGGTCGGCAGCAAGTGTCTCCCAAGTCTCTGTGCCGATGGAGAAATCTTTGAGAGAGACCTTGAGACTGTCCTTGAAGCGCTTCTTCTGTCCTCCAACTTTGCGTTTGCCCTGGCTGAGTTCACCGTAGAAGAGCTGTTTTGAGATGCGAGTGTCGGACATGCAGGAGACGTGGCCCGCCCATCTCAGCTGGGCCTTGTGCATGATCGTGATGGTGCTAGGGAGATCTGCCTGCTTCAGAACTTCCGTGTCTGGGACTTTGTCCCGCCAGCGGATGTGAAGGAGGTTCCGAAGACACCTGAGGTGGAAGTGGTTTATCTGGCGCTCGTGCCTTCGGTAAGCAGTCCACGTCTCGCAGCCGTATAGTAGGGTGGTAAGCACGACTGCCCGGTAGACTTTCAGCTTGGTGTTGAGGCTGATTCCTCTCCGCTCCCAGACTTTCTTTCGCAGTCTCCCAAACGCGCTGCTTGCCTTGGAGATTCTGTTGATGATTTCAGCATCTATGTTGGCATTGCAGGAGAGAGTGCTTCCCAGGTAGGTGAAGTTTTCCACCGCTCGTAGGATCCGTCCGTTCACCTTTATCTGAGGCTCATGGTATTGTTTGCCGGGGGCTGGCTGAAACATCACTTCGGTTTTCTTGGCACTGATGGTGAGACCGAAGTTGTCACAGGCTGATGAGAACCTGTCCATCTCGAGCTGCATCTCCTGCTCATCGATTGCATTAAGGGCGCAGTCGTCAGCAAAGAGAAAGTCTCTGACGACTGTCTCCCTTACCTTTGTGACGGCCTGCAATCTTCTGGAGTTGAAAAGTTTCCCGTCTGTCCTGTACTTGATGTCGATACCGGACTTGCAGTCCCTGAAGGCGTCGGACAGCATTGCCGAGAACATGATGCTGAACAGTGTTGGGGCCAGGACACAGCCCTGCCTGACTCCGTTGGTCACCTGGAAGGCTTCAGATGAGTTGCCGTCTTCAAGGACTCTAGCTGTCATTCCATCGTGGAACTGGCGGACAATTGCAATAATTTTGCTGGGGCAACCAAATTTTCCCATGACCTTCCATAGTCCCTCCCGACTGACTGTATCGAAAGCTTTGGTGAGGTCAACAAAGGTCATGCAGAGGTCAAGGTGCTGCTCCATGCATTTCTCCTGGAGCTGGCGGGCGGCGAATATCATGTCAGTGGTCCCTCGACCCGCGCGGAAGCCACACTGGCTCTCAGGGAGAAGGCCTTGCTCCAAGTGTTCCAGAAGGCGGTCAAGCAGGACTCGGGCCAGGATCTTGCCTGCTATGGACAAGAGGGAGATTCCTCGGTGGTTGTCGCAGGACTGCCGATCTCCTTTCCGCTTATAAATGTGGACGATTGTTGCGTCCCGGAAATCTTGAGGGAGTTGTTCCCTGTCCCACATCGACTGGAACAGGCTGGTGAGCTGACTGATCATGGTGAGGCCGCCCGACTTGAACACCTCTGCAGGGATGGCGTCAGAGCCTGGAGCTTTGCCGGTGGACATTTTTTTGATGGCTCTGCTCACTTCCTCGACTGCAGGGGGAACAGCCAGCTCGTGGTTTGTTGGCACCTGGGGGAGTCGTGCGATGGCTTCCTCGTTGATCTGGGCTGGTCGGTTGAGCACGATGTTGAAATGCTCCGCCCATCTCTCCAGGATCAGCTTCTTGTTAGTCAGGAGTGAGGTTCCATCCGAGCTGAGCAGGGGGGTTGATCCAAAGGAGAACTGCGGTCCATAGACAGCATAGACAGTGTCCATAGACACTGACCTACTAATACGAACTCATTTGCATACAGCCAATCAGAGTTCGCCTTGAAAATCCCAGTTCTATGTACTGCTACAGTACAGCAAGTCAGGCATAGAATGGTGTATGTTACAATTAAAGTACAACATAGTAGGTTTCACGTAAGCACCATATCTCCCCCACCATCCTTATAGATCAATTGAGCACCATCTCTATATGGAGCTAACATTAGGTACTTATGCTCAGACTAAGATTAGTGATACTACATGTACGCAAGGCGAGCGCAATACGACACAACTGAAAGAAGCTCGTGACACATTGGGCAAGTGTTTCTAATATAGCCTAAAGCCAACTAAAGCCTTAGGAGTGGATTTGGTAGACAGAAACTGAAAGAAGCCCATCGTATGTATGTATGTATGTATGTATGTATACATACATACTGTCATCATCATCATCATCGTTTAATGTCCGTTTTCCATGCTGGCATGAGTTGGACGGTTTGACTACTGAGGTCTGGAGAGCCAGTAGCTGCACCAGGCTCCAGTTTGATTTGGCAATGTTTCTATAGCTGGATGCCTTTCCTAACGCCAACCACTCTGAGAGTATAGTGGGTGCTTTTTACGTGCCACCGGCACAGGAGCCAGTCAGACGGGCCTGGCATCGATTACGTTCGAATAGTGCTATTTACGCACCATCGGCACGATTTTGGTTTTACTTGACTCAACAAGTCTTCTCAAGCATATCATATCACCCAATGCATCAAGAGTACTCTTAAATGGACTGGCATTGGCCATAGCTGCCGTTTCACTTCAGTTGCCAGGTGTTCTCAATCACAGTATATCTTCAAAGGTCTCAGTCTCTTGCCATTACCTCTGTGAGGACCAATGTTCGAAAGTTATGCTTCACTACCTCATCCCATGTCTTCCTGGATCTACCTCTTCCACAGTTAGGGTGTGGCACTTCCTCACACAGCTGTCCTCATCCATACGTAACACATGGCCATATCAGAGCAGTCGTCTCTCATGCATATCACATTTTATGCTTCTTATGTCCAACTTTTCTCTCAGGGCACTCACACTCTGTTGTGTGTGCACACCGGCATTACACACCCAGCGGATCATACTTGCCTCATTTCTTTATAGCCTACACATCTCCTCAACAGTCACGGCTCATGTTTCACTGTCGCATAGCATGCCAATTCGCACACATGCATCATACAGTCTACCTTTAATCCTGAACGAGAAGCCCTTAGTTGCCAGCAGAGGTAGGACTTCCTGAACGTTGCCCAGGCTATTCTTATTCTAACTGCTACACTCTCAGAGTAACTACACCCACCCCCACTACAGATATGGTCGCCTAGGTATCGGGAACTATTAACTACTTTTAGTTTTTACTTCTGGCATGTGATGGAATCTGTTTTCTGTACATCTTCAGTGTTTATTGCTCCTGTGCATCTGTCACACACAAAAACTATCTTCCCAGTTAACCTTCCTTTGATATTGCTGCACGTTTTATGTGTCCATCGCTTACACTGGGTACATCGTATGGAGTTTCTACCCACGCTTTTTCTACAGATCAAGCAGGGCCATCTACTGAAGGGGTTTCTGATTTGTCAGCCTTCCTACTTACTAAGACTTTGGTTTTTGCTAGGTTAACCGTAAGGCCTTTCGATTCTAGACCTTCTTTCCACACACTAAACTTCGTCTCTGGTTCTGGCAGTGACTTGGATATTAGAGCAAGATCATCATCATAGAGGGGCTCCCAAGGGCAACCTGTCTTGAATTCCTCTGTTATTACCTGCTACAATGAATAAGAGGTGGCTGAGGGCTGATCCTTGGTGAAATCCTACTTCTACCCGAATTCTTCACTATACTCGTTGCCAATCCTCACCTTCCTGACAGCATCCCAGTACAGAACTTTTACAGCTCTTACCAACCACTTGTTTATTCCCAGTTTTCTCTTGTAGTTATCTTACCAGAAATATAGTATAGCACAAAACCAAACTGCATCTCATCTAGGCTAATGCTCTCCCTAATTAGTTGGGCTCTCTGTAACTTTCATCACCTGATCCAATAATTTGAGACCCCTGCAGTTATTTCTATCTAAAGCATCTCCTTTACCTGTGTAGCAATAGACTATGGTGCTACTGTACCAGTCATTGGGTATGACTTCTTCATGAACTATCATATAAATGTGTGTGTGTGTGTGTGTTTGTCATCCCACCGTTACCTGACAACCGTGTGTTTACATCCCTGTAACTTAGCGGTTTGGCAAAATTATAAACAAGAAATGGTTTGTTCAAAGGCAATAGTAAAAATAAGTACATCTAAACATTACCAAAAGATACACACATTTAAAGAAGTGTATTTGAAAGTTAGAAAAGGAAGAACAAAACAGTTTGTTTAAAAGACAACATTAAAGGTAAATTACAGCAGGTGAGGAAATGTTTTATTCAAGAAAATATAAAGCAAACAAAAATATATGTGTAAAATGTACAGTAAAAGAATCTTGGTTTTAAAATTCCTAAAACTTTAACAGTTAAGTACAGATGCATTGATACTAAAAAGTATTTAAGTATAAGTGTTACTTTAATATAAAATAGCTCAGATGGCTATATTAATAGGGAGAGCTTCAATGACAATTGTACGAATTTATTTACTTTATTTATTTGTATATAAACATTTGCTAATGTATCTATGTGCTATATAGATATGATTGTAAAATAAATTTAAAACACAATTGAAAGATGTACATATATACATACATACATACTTACACGCACACACACATACATGTATATATATATATATATATAAAATTCTTTTTAAACAATTTTCAATTTCACAAAATATGAAAATTCTATTCCATTTTATTGTGTTTTTGATGCAGCCATAGCATTTTCATCAACATTTTGAACATAAGCAGTGTATTGTGGAGGCATTTGTGCTCCAGCAACATATGGAGGATAAACAGTGTATTGTGGAGGCATATGTGGTGCAACAGCATCTGGAGAACAAACGACAACTGGTGGAACATTTGTATTAGCTACTTGACACACTTCTGGTCCTTGTGTTTCGACAGCATTTGCCTGTGGAAGAAGAAAGATAGTTTTAAACAGATTAAACTTTTATTAAAAAGTAAAATATGTCTTTTCAATCATATTTGCTTTTAATTACTACTTTTTTCATTAACCATTTAACCCTTTCATTACCAACCCGGTTGAAACTGGCTCTGGCTCTGAGTATAAATGTCTTGTTTTCATAAGTTTTGAATTAAAATCTTCCACCAAACCTGAGTCATAATTTATGTTCCTAACACTAGCTGAAAGATAACTAAGTTATTTTACTAAATTCTTGGTTATATTTAAAGTAATTGAAATAAACACAGAGCATCTCAAAATTAATACAGTAACAAAAGGGTTAATAGCTAATATATATATAGACACACAGTGAGTTATAGATATTCTTAAACTTATTACTGTTTTGTATGCATCCTTCCAAAAAATATGTTAACCATTGTTCTATAAGCTCGTAAAATCCCTGATGAAGTTTGGTCCCATATAGTTAAAAATGATATCATTCATAGCATATTACCAAATGCTTAGAATTACATATCAACTGAAACATATGTAGGATTTTTTGCATTGCCCATTTCTTTTTGAGCTTTACAACTTATAATTTCTTTGTATTGTTATTTTATAAAAATTTCAACATCTTTATATCATACAAATAAATTATTCATACATCCATTTTCTTTCAATATTAATATACATTACTACAATAATCCCTAACATATCGCAGAGACTTTCTCATTATATGATAGTGATTAATCAGTGGAATTTTTGGGATTATATAATCCCTAATGTGGATCTAACATCCTTGAATTGACTATACATATAATAGAAACAACTGATAGAAAATATAGAATATACTGGAAACTTTATCACAGCAGTCAATTTGAGACATCCTATACCACTCTCTGGTGGGTGGGAAACTATACAAGACATTCCAATGAACCCCACAGTGCAGAAGCATCTATTCAGGTGATATAACTTAATTACATCTTGGTTATGCTCTGTGGAATACACTGGAATTCATTGGATAGTTTCTCACCCATGAGAGAGCAGTGCAGGATATGTCAAAACAACTATTGTGATGTATAAAATTTCCAGTATATCTTATCTTCCATATCAATTATTTCTACTATACTCAATGTGCACTGTTGAATTTTGAGTGTAGATCCAGCAACAGTTGTGCAATTATTGTGGATGAAACCAGACAGCTATAAACAAGGAACATGCTTTGCTGGCATGCTACTAGGGACATACCCAAAATGCATTTTAAATTTAAATCTAAACTTTAATTATGATTTGTGTGTATGTGTGTGTGAATATATTTTTTTATTGTTCGTTCGTGTTCGTGTCCGTTGCCAGCCTCGCCTGGCCCCCGTGCCGGTGACACGTAAAAGCACCATCCGTTCGTGGCCGTTTGCCAGCTCTGTCTGGCACCTGTGCGGGTGGCACGTAAAAAGCACCCACTACACTCACAGAGTGGTTGGCGTTAGGAAGGGCATCCAGCCGTAGAAACACTGCCAGATCTGACTGGGCTGATGAAGCCTTCCAGCTTCACAGACCCCCAGTTGAACCGTCCAACCCATGCTAGCATGGAAAACGGACGCTAAATGATGATGATGATGATGATTGTCTTCTATGTCTCAGCCCAAGGGCTGTGGC
Source organism: Octopus sinensis (assembly GCF_006345805.1). Classification (NCBI taxonomy): domain Eukaryota; kingdom Metazoa; phylum Mollusca; class Cephalopoda; order Octopoda; family Octopodidae; genus Octopus; species Octopus sinensis. The sequence continues at coordinate 17,796 of NW_021834413.1, forward strand.
CATGCTAAGGGTGTGCTAGTATTATAATCTTTTCTTTTTTTTATTGGATTCTGGTGAAGGAGGGAGTTTGATATTGCTGTCTTTTTGAAGTTTCTTGCTGTGATGTAGAGTCCTGAAGTATTTTGGACAGCAGGAAGTCAAGTTGTTTCTTGACCTATCCCCATTCCATGTAGATCTCTCAGATTTTTTGGCAAGATATCAAATAGTAGTGGGCAAGTCCTAGTCCTAATTTTAAATGGAATCAGTGGAACCTTTGGAACAACAGAGTGATGTCCAGTTCAGTGGCTTGTATAATTCTCGATCCCAAATTTGATGATAACCCCTCTAGGATCTTTCATACGTACATCATCATACAACTCTCCTTTCTTTGCTCTAGAGTAGTATCATAATTCTTTCAGTCTCTCCGAATAGCTCAGCTGTGCCATTCATGTAATTTACCTGGTGCAGCACTGCTGAACTGTTACAAGTTGTGCTATTAATTTAACACTATGGAGTGACCATAGTTGAAATATCTAGCTGCTACCTTTGGAATTGAAATCTATGCCAACAATCAAAATAGACAGGACTGCATAGTAGCAAAGATCGCATCTTCTCCATCTCAAATATGGACCCAATACTGTAACAGCTTGGGTTTCAAGGGTCCACAACTGTTCAACATTCTACCAAAACACATCAGAGATTTGCAAGCTATACATGTGAAGATAGTCAAAGAGAGCCAATGCAATGAACCCACATCACTGTAGGAGGCACAAAGAAGAGCAGTTCAGAGTTAATAGGTAAGCAGGCTTATCAAGTGTTAAGTCCATGGATGTAGTATTTCTTAAGCTGTACTCTACAGAGATTTGGAAACCTAGGTTGTTAAAGAAGCTATGAAGATTTTTAGAATTTGTCAGTGAGTTGACAGTAGAAGCAATAAACTACTTTTTGAACCTTCAAAGGTATCTTTCATGTTATGCCAGAAGTATAGTTCAACGAAATTACTGATCTTTGCTGAATTGCTCACATCCATGCTGACATCAAACTGTATAGTAGTGTTTTTATTGAATCAAAAGGAATCCTTATGTCTCACAAAAAGTTTTGTCAAGCAGGAAAGATCATTTCTATTTATTCATATGAAATCACAGGGATGGCTTATGCAAAGTTATAGCTTTCATGAATAGCTGTTTTGATAATAATTAATGTCAAACAGTAGAAACTTTGTGGGAGATAAGTTCAGTAAGTCAAAGTTAATCAAATGTAAAAGTGATGTTTACATTTTTGCCACTAAAATCTGAAATGACCTTCAAGTACATTTTTATGAAAAAAGTGCCAACTCCATTTTTGAACACAGACAAAAAATGTGTATCAACCTAATGATGTCCACCCAAAACATCCTTATCTCTACACCTCTATGCTTTCTTACCTTCAATAATATCTTAGTTCCTTTACTACTTTATCTGAAGTAACTCTAAATCATATGATCCAATTTGTTGCAGCCCAAACATGACCTGTGTCATATATGGTGTCTTCAAATCTATGATAACATAAAAGGTGTAACATTTGCTTGTGTCCTGAAATACAACAAATAATTATCAAGTAAAGGAAAAACTGCACTTACCCCTATTCCTGAACAGCAGCAATTAATGGATGAAGAAACAATAGCCAAAACGAATTCCACAATCATTATAAATACTCCAAAGAAAAATATAAAGTACACATATGAATCTGTATCGGCCTGAAAAAAAAAATTTTCAATGGGAAAAAATTAACAGAGATGGTAACCTTGCTACAGAGAAATGCTTTTCTTACTTTTCTAGTAGTATCAAAATTAATCTTACAAATGGATGTTTCAATTTTAAGGATTTTTCTTGGATCTTTTCTGCTTGGTTGCCAGCGACTGCCAGCATAAATTTTCTGTTCGAATTGGTTTCGTATTAAGTGTAACGACACACTTTTATAGGTTAATTAATGAGTGAGAGTAATTTTCACTATAAATCAATAAATAAAGAGTTATTAGCAATTAAAGTTTGAAAATTTTGGTAATTTTAGCCAATCATAAGCCACAGACACATTCATGTCTGTTTCAATAGTAACAAGAACTCTTTTGCCTCTTGCCATAGTAACAGTACCAAGGAAGAGTCCTACCTGAACAGTAGGTTTTCAGAGGAGTGACTCATGAGATCAGACAGGTTTTTCTGTATGCATATTTAAATTGTAATTAAACATATTTAAATTGTTTGTTTAATGTTTGTTTCTTTTTGTCATTGAGCATTGGGTGGTTGTGAGGAGTGCAAAAAATAACAGCTGAATAAAATTTTTTCAATAAATCTTTTGAATTAAAGTTTATTTGCCAACATCTTGCTCAGAAATTTAAAACTGTTTTTCTCTTTTAAATTAATATAAATATTTATTTACATGAAATAAAATTACTGGAGGCATCACACATTGTTTACAAATATTGACAACACTTGCTATTTTCAGGATGTTGACAAAATGCACAGTCACATGCAAAATGACAGCTTCCAAATCCTGTTTCCTGACAAGGTGAAAATGATCAAATTTTAAACCTTTTTAAACTTTTTAAAAACATTTTTCTGGAAAAAATTAAATAACTTCAACAATTCAGTTTGGGCAAATTTTCTGCCAAATTAAAAAATTTTTGGTAAACTTCAATTTTTGGAGCTGCTGGCAACCAAACAGAAAAGATACTTTTTCTCTAATGCTTTAATGTAGTTTTAATATAGTTTTAAAATAATTTTAATGTAGCTTTTTATTGTTTTTCTAGTTTGACTAATTTGAATGTGGCCATGCTCTGGCACCACCTTCAAAGATTTAGCCAATTGGATCTAATTCTATCAGCCTCAGATGGATGAAAACCAAAGTTGTTGACCTAAGGAAGGATATGAACTCAGAACCTAAAGGAATATAACAAAATACCACAACCTGTTCTGTAAGACATTTTACCATTTCTACATCCAGCAACTTGTATATAAATTTATATGAATATTAGTGTTTCCCAGAGAAAATTTCAGGTAAGACAATTTCTATAGAAATTATTACAGAGAAGTTTATAAAATGCACACTCACAATTCTAACTGTAGGATTTCTACAAAAGAAACTACTGAGAAATTCAGTAATAATATTATATAATAATCTGCTTGTTCATTCACCCATTATACTTTAGTTAGAGAGGTGTAAGTGGTGTAACTGAGAGATGGAATAAAAGTGGAGAGAGAGGGAAGGAATGTGAGTAGAGAAGGAAGAGAGGAATATTATATACTATGGCTAAATGCATTATAAGTTAGTTGAAGGGAGAGGTGGAATGCAAGAGAAAAAGACACCAAGAGAAAAGAGGGAAAGAGTAGTGTTAATGACGTGCTGTAGGGTGGAGAGGGAAAAGTAAAGAAAAGAGATATGAATAGAAAACAATATTCAGCAGAGGGTGATGTTCTGGTGGTAAGGTTGAAGAAAGTCAGGTAGGGGAGGCAGTCACATTGAGAGAGAGCATTTGTATGGTCAAAGTAGAGATCATCAACAGCAAGAAAATGCAGATATAAACAAACAGCTGAAATCAAATGAGCTTTGTTACTGAAAACTGTTATGATGACAATGATAGTGGTGCTGGTGCTGTTGTTGTTGTTGTTAAGCAACAAGACGAGTAAGGGTGATTAGGTGATGGTCTAGGGCTTAGGGGCGGGAGACCCCAGACCTTGGAAAAAAAGAAAACTTTGGTCGTCTTGTAGTTGAGGGCTCTTCGTTGACGCCCGACACCACTGGGAGGTGGCCCTCGAAGTCGCTGGAAATGGAGATCTCCAAGTCCAAATTCTTGAAAGGCTGGTGCTGGTAATGTTGGTGGTGATGGTGATGGTGGTGGTATGTTGATAGCGAAATGTATTTTTTTATTGAACTAAATCTATAATATTATTCTTCACCTATTTGTTAACACATTACGCTTCAGCTTGTTAGAGAGGAGGAGGTGGTGGAGTGAGAGAGATGGAAAAAACGTGAGAGTGAGCAAGAGAGCAGATAGCCAGCTGATGCATTATGCTTTCACTCATGTGGTTAGTAAAAGTGAGAGGTGAAAAGAAAGAAAGAAATGTTAAAGACATGAAGAGGGGAATTACATAGTTAAAAGGAGAAAGAGAGAAATATAAAATGCTTAGCAGATGGAAATTTTAAAATCATATTATTGTGACTGGAAGTGAAATAACTTACAAAATAAAAATAAAAATGCAAATCATCCTTCCTTTCTTAAATAGATTCTCTTAATTTTTTTTTTTTTGTTTTGTGGAATTTCCATGGGTCCCACTAATCCAGTTATTAATGATTCTATTACTTTTCTGCAACATCAAATGATTGTTTCTTCTCACTATTTCAGCCAAACCATAATTACAAATATCTAAAATTAATCTAAAATACCTACATTGACTTTCATGTTAGTTAATGTTAATACTAATTAAAAAGTGTTTGATGAGTTTTGTAATTTATTTATTTATTTTGTACGATAACATTTTGAATGATTTTGTTTCCTTCCACCAACAGGTATCATGTATATGTGAGAAATAATCGTTTGTTCCTTCACCCCCAGCCTGAGCACAAATACAAGGCCCCTGAAGACAGTTACTATCAAAACAACCCTCCAGAATCTAACTAGATAAAAGAAAATATTAAAAGTTTTAAGAAAATCAAAAATTAGTTTCACAATCTACAAATGTTTTCCATCAATAAAAATCAATAATTTAAAATAATTTGACAGAACCCCAACCTTGATTAATAATTTCTGATCTGTACTTTAATTGTTTATCATAGTTATAAATTTACAGTCATGTTTATAGTTGCTAAAACTCTAAAAAAGATCCTTATATTCTCTTCAAAAAAGGGCATGATTCCCACAGTTCCCAACATGTCTTGCAATGGTAGGATTTTATGTCAATATTAAAATTCTCTCTCTCTCTCTCTCTCAAAGAAACAAAAATTATATGATTCTCTCAAAAAAACTACAGAACTCCAACTTTAACAATGTACGTGTGAGTGACATTGTTAAAAATGATATGTGCAAAATAGCTTTCTCAAAGAAAGAAGGAGGGAAAAGGACATAAGACCAGGCCTACAAATAAAATATACGAGATAAAAGATGGAAGGGATACTGGGAGCTGGTCACGGATTTGGAAAGACTAGTAATATTTCCACTCATAAAAATGACAAAAAGACCAGATTTAGTCCTATGGGACAGAGAATGGAGAATAGGAATTTTGCTAGAACTGATAGTGCCATAGGAAGAGAACATCATCAATGCAGAGAAACGAAAGGAGAAGAGGTACGAAAAACTAATCGAAGAGTGCAGAGAACAGGGATGGACTGTCAAGTATTACCACCTGGCAGTGGGTGCGAGGGGCTTCATTGAAAGAAAAATGGCAGCGTTATTCAAAAGATTTGTTTTTTCTAGCTCGGAGCTGAGAAAACTAATAAGGAGAGTACAGGAGGCAGTCGAAAAAGCCATCTTCTATATATGGCTGAAGCAGGAAGACCAAAAATGGCTTGAAAGTCATAACATGCCAGCAGAAAAATAACATCACTAAGTGAGACAAGCTGACACTGAACTAGCCTCGCTGATTGATAGGTGACAGTTTTGTTTAGAGAATGTGTGGGCTAGAATAAGTGCCTTCATTGGTCAGTTAAAGTTGAGACAGTGTCACATGACAACTTGCTGGGGCTGTCTGCTGGAGCCTAGCAGCAGGTATTTAAAGGGAAATTTGACAAGACAGTCAGTCGCCCGCTGACACTCATTGATGTTACATCAAAGAGGCCAGGGAACAGAAGAAAGAAGGGGAAAGAAGACATGCACCCAACACCAGAGCTAAAGACACCTCCAAAAGTGGGGGGGGCTGCCACGTCAAAACAGTAGAGGAGTAGGGGCCGAAACCGATGATGATGTCTTGAGCTAACTGGATCCTACAAAGGAGCTGTTGTGGTAGCAGACCACGAAACACAGTTGAAATTCCTCCTGCTTTTGAAAACAAATCAATTTAGTAGAATAAATCAATTAGCCTTATGCTTTCAATTTAGACTTTGTTTTAATTTTTCTTCCATCATAAAAACAAAATAATCATCATAGTTAATGAAAAAATTCTACACAATAGACTGTCTGTGTGAGCAAGGAGGATCTCCTCAGTAGAATCAGTAGTTGCAGCCACTCCAACAACCTTGTAGGTTGTGTAAAAGAACGCAGCCCTGATAATGGACAGAGTAACCATCTATTGAAAAGGTTGCAAGATGCAATGAAAATTTTAGAAATGTTGTAGGTGCAGGAGTGGCTGTGTGGTAAGAAGCTTGCTTTCCAACCACATGGTTCTGGCTTCAGTCCTACTGGGTGGCACCTTGGGCAAGTGTCTTCTAGTATAGCTTCTCAGGCCAACCAGAGCCTTGTGAGTGGATTTGGTAGACAGAAACTGAAAGAAGTCCATCATGTATGTATACATATACGTATATATATATATATATATATATGAATGTATGTATATGTTTGTCCCCACCCACCATCACTTGACAACTGATGTTAGTGTGTTTATGTCCCCATAACTTAGCAGTTCAGCAAAAGACACCGATAGAATAAGTACTAAGCTTACAAAGAATAAGTCCTCGAGTCAATTAGTTTGACTAAGGGTGAAACAAGTATAAAAGAGTAAGTAAATGTATGGAAATGAAACCAGTGAGTGTGTTAAATACTAAGGCACCAAAAGAGAATAACTCTCCCCAGAAACAATAAAATTCTACAAAATAATTCAAAAATATACATACCATCCAAATACCCTGTAGTGTAAAAGCAGTAATTCCACCAAGTGAAAACACAACTGCTGACAAAATGGTGAAAATCAAATAGACAAGTCTCTGAAAAAAACAAACAATGAAAGCACTTCATTTATCTTCTCTTATATATATATATATATGTGTGTGTACAAGGTGTGTGTGTGTTTACATAAATGTATGCATGTATATACATTTAGAATTTTTGTGGCTTTCATCGCTGTCTATAATTTGGCACCAATTGTTTTCAAATTTGGTATATGGATGAAGTTTTGTATGCTAATTATGAAAACGGAGTTCACTTTTCCTATAAATTTATTAGCCTTTAAATTTTGCAAAATTTGGGTATTTTAGCCAATGAGAAGCGAGTATTTTACACATAACTGTGGTGAAGAACTCTGGTTCCATAGTAACCCAAGATGCTGCACATGAGCACAAGGAATGTAACCACTCTCAACAAATTGAAAGTATCTTGGCAGCCTCAAAGCATGGAAACAAAAGCCAACATTGGACACACTGTTCCATGGTTGACTCTTATCTTTGTGAATTAATGTGGAGAAGGAGATATGAGGAAAATAACTTATTTTATAAAATCCTAGAGTGTATTGCAAACTTTCATTCTTGAATTTTTTTAACTAATAAATATCTATTTTAAAAAATATTTTCACTGTTATTTCTAGCACTCCTGTTGGTTTGCTCGTAGCTTTTAAATATTTAATTTGCTTGCTAATGTTTTAATATTTTGATTGTTATTTCTAGCAACTCCTGTTATCATTTCACTCCAAAAGTGTAATTTTTTTCTTTCGCAATCTTTAAAGTTTCCATTGATGAAGGTTTTCCTATTTTTTCCATGTGTCAGTGTTAGTAATTACAATATCACTGCCTGTATCTAGCTGTAACTTCATGTTCACATTATCAATTTTTATGTACACAAACTTTCTTTTGTGTGCTTTGCCTAGACTTTCTTTTGAGAAAACCTTTCCAGAATTTTTTATGTCCGACATTTTTACTCTGCAATGTGAGCTTTTATGTCTGATTTTTTGACAGTTAAAATGTTTTAAATTTTTCAATGAACAGTTATTTTTAACATGTAGACCTCTACGCTCATAGCATAGATTGGGTCTTGATCTTCATTTTTCTTTTTTCTTATCCATTAGAGGTTGACGCACAAGTATGTGAGAGTAATCCTTTTCTTTGATTTTATTTGCATCATATCATAGATTGATAATTCTCTGACATTCCTCTGCCACTGCCTGTAAAGTCAATTTCTGGTCCTGTTCTAATTTTGTCAATATCTGAGCATGTATCTCTGCATCTTTGCTTGCAGTTAACCCTTGAACGAAAATTAGACATTTGAACACATCCAAGATTAATTCTTTTAATTTGAATTTTTCGCATTCTCTATTGACAATTCTGGCATAGGTGATGAAATCTTCATCATCTAGTTATACTAAATTCAAAACACTCCCAATGAGTATTGAACAGGGAACTTTTCTCACTGAAAATTTTTGATAACAATTTAATTGTTTCATCAAGACAAATTTCATGTGTTTTTTTTTTGGCAGAATGTAGTTAAAGTATTTTTCATGTTCAGCAGGGGATAATTTTCTTAAAAGTAGTCTTACCTTTTCATTGTCCATCCAGTTTTTGCTTTCCTCTTTAAAGATTTCTTTATATCTTCAGAAATATGCAGAAAAGATCATACCTTCTACTAGGTTATAACTAAATTCTACAATTGCCTTTGCTATGCTGTCTAGTGAGAACGAGCCTGAAGTATTTTTGGACTTCAACATTAATTCCAGCAATTGTTGGTATGGTTGTTGTAATTGCTGCTGCTGTTGTTGCTGTTGCAACTGCACCATGGAGGCTAATAAGTCTTTTATGTTAGCTAATTTTTCTTTGATTTTGTATCAAAGGAAAATGCTAACGTCAAATGTAACCATTTTATATATCCTTCTGTGCATTGGATTTACAGATTTCACAACTGTCTTCATACGATGTACTTCAAATTATTCCAATAAATACAAACACTTAAAGATCTCAACAACTTCCTACAACTTCTGCGAACTCTCAAGGACTCCTGCAACTTTCCTTGTCTCAACCAATATGCTACTCATTATAAGAGTCCATTCTACCAATCCCACAAGGGTGTCAATTACTTTCACCATAACACATACATGCATACATACATATGTACATATGTAAAGAATTTTATTGAGAATATAAAAATTTTGCTGAACAAATCACACTTGTTCTAAATAGACTGCAATAATAACAATGACGTGTAATAGTAATGGTGGTTGTGATGTAAGCAGTAATAATAATAGATGCTGCTATTGCTGCTATTGCTGCTGCTGCTACTACTACTACTACTACAACCACTACAACCAATAGTAGTAGTAGCAATTGCCCTTATGCAAAACCAGGCAATGGCTGGAATGGATTTTGATCTTAACTGATTGGAAGTGTTAACATGTGCATTTTTTGTCTTCGTGTAAAAGATAGGCTACAGTAAATATTCAGCTCAATATCACAGATTTCCTTGTCCATTACTTGCATAAAACCAATGAGGATGTCCTTTAATGGTTGATGATATGTGCATCTCTGATCACAAGCAGGAGTTGCTTGGGACTATCATAACCATGTGTTGAGGAGGATTCTTTAGGGTTTCAATAATTCACACCTGGAAACATAGGTGTTTCATTCATCATCCTTGACCCTTTTTCAGGAGACTTTTGAGTTGGATGGGCTACTTGACCTGAAGAAAATTCTACTAGTGCCTCATCTGCAAGGTTACACACTGTTTATCTTGATATGAGGTCACCATGTCGCACACATATAGCTTTGATACTACTGCATTCCTATCAGACAGGTAGTCATGATGGCTATATGGAGCTTTGTATATTTGTACCACAGCACCACTTTGAAGGCATCTGCTGCTATCTCACTCAACAATAATAATATCAATATTAATTCAATTTGAAACTATAAGAATTTCAACAGTAGTATTAAATTCATATAACATAGGAATACTGTTAATGGTATCAAGTGTTCTTCAACATCTGAAATGGCTGAATCCTTTATAGATGACTCTGACTAAAACGTTTCAATGAATAAGCACATTGTGTTGTGTGCTCAGCAAGTTGTGATGTCTAACCCGCACTCTGATTGATTAAAGAATTCCTATGAATAATACACTGCCAATATTAATTATGTTGTCATGCTCAACAAACCACACACTGATTAATTAAAATACAGATTATAAAATTCAGTTTGCAGATGCCTAGTGGAAAGTATTCAAGGGATATATTCAAGCATTCCACTACAGTTATCAATTGTGAAACATAACTACTAGATAATATTGCTACTATATAAAACTGAAGATTGAGGAAAGCATGAGAGTACTTGTTTAACCCTTTCAATACCAACCCAGCTGAAACTGCCTCCAGCTCTGAAGTACAAATGTCTTGTTTTCATAAGTTTTGAATTAAAATCTTCCACCAAACCTTAGTCATAATCTGTGTTCCTAACACTAGCTTAATAATAACTAAGTTATTTTACTAAATTCTTTGTCATATTTAAAATTAATTGAAAGAAACACAGAGAAATAAATACAGTAACGAAAGGATTAATTATAATAGTCAATATTGTAAAATAGTAAAACTAAGGAAATTACAAAATCAAATTGTAAAAATCAGATCATGTTGAAATTTCATTAACTTATATATATATGTTCTTATACAAAATTATTCAATCCCTGTCTCGTACGTAGTCTGTCATAGAAACAGTCATAAATTATATCGTTCTTTACTAACATTCTCTTTCACATCTCAGAGATTATGATAAAGTTTATTGTTTATAATTCACAAGGGTTGGTGGTATATATTTCATTCTGCTTATTTACTTATTTACATTTTTGTATTATATTATTGTTGATGTTATTGTTATTGTTGTTGGGATTGTCACTGACAAGCAGTTTATGATATCCTTACATTTAATTACATTTTTTTAATGTTAATATTTTAATAGGAGAGAAAACCCAATATTTACAGGCTATTATTAACAGCTTTATTTGCTTCAAGTTAAATCATTTCAAAACAGAATTGTTTCATACTTTTCAATAAATCACAAGCTATTCTTATGCAAATTATCCAGATTGCTATCTCCAAGAGAGAAAATTAATATTTTTGGCAGGAAATCCTTGATATAAGCCAGGTGGTAACAAAAAAATCTTTCAGTTTAAGGGGATTTAGAAGAGCTGTTTTGTGTGTGTGTCTGTGTGTGCATATTCACTTTAGATTGTTGCTTTTTTTTTTTCTTATAGCTTCGTTTTTAAGAATCATCTGTTTATTGTTTTCATTGATTAAAGTCCATAAATAGCTCTAAGATTATGAAATAGCAATAGACAGCATCTTAAATCCATTCATCTCAGGAATAAAAGCAATGCCAACAGCTAGAAATTCTTATGAATAGAAGATTGGCTAAGGTCTTACGATCTTTGATTTTCAAAAATACACTGAAAATTTGAAGGAAAAAACATTAAAAATCAAAGAAACATTTACCATTTTTTGTGTTTTCGAATTTGAATCTGACTTCTGTCCTGTTATGATTCCAATTATTCCAACTGCAATAATCTAAATCAAACAAATATTATAGAAATCAATGTAAGGCTTAGTGAAAAAACAAAAAAAAAAGTAATAAAATGAAAACATGAAGTTTAAAATAGGAGCCTCTCTTCCGATAGGGACATTTTTAATAGTGTTGCCCCAGTATATAATAATGGTCTAAAAGATAGTGGTTTTAGCAAGGAAATAACTTATACACCTGTTACCAGTGCAATAATAAAGAAAAGGAAACATAGGAATAGGAAAACTATCTGGTTCACAGCCCCTTATTCCCCCAAAGTGACCTTTAATATAGGTAAATATTTCTTATCACTTATAGATGAACATTTTCCAATCAATTATAGTTACAGAAAGCTCTTCAATAGACATAACTTAAAAATCAGTTTTAGCTCAACTACTAATTTTAAAAATATAATCGCACACAACACACAAAAACAACAAAATGAAACCAGCTGTTCATGCAGGGATAAAAATCTGTACCTGCTAAATGGGGCTTGCATGTCTGAGACCATCATTTATGAAGTCAACATAAACTCTACAACCACTAAGGACATAGTTTTGTCAAAGAAATATGTGGGTCTCACAAAGGGGAATTTTAAAGCCAAGTTCGACAATCACACCTTGAGCTTCAGACACCGGGATAAAAGAAAAACAACCAAATTATCCAGTCATATTTGGTCCTTTAAAAAAAGGTGTCAATTACAACATCCATTGGAAGATCTTAGCCAAGTGAAAGCCTTACACCAACGGCAGTGGAAAGTGTGGTCTTTGTGATATGGAAAGATGGTTCATCTAGAAAAGCAGCTTAGACTCTGTTACATGTCTAAATTCAAGAACTAAACTTTTTGGATCATGCCCACATATGCCTAAATATTTGTTACATTTTTGGTCCCTGCAAGATCACAGATAGAACCTGCTTTTTATATTGTGTCCACATACAAGCATTTTATCTCTATATATTTTTTATATATATATTTTACATATTTTTATTGCTTTATATATTTTTACATATTTTTTTCTGTACATTTCCTTTCACCCTGCATTTTTTTGTGCATATGTGTATATAGACGTGTATATGAACATATTTGTGCTCATATGGGTATATATACATGTGTGTTTGTGTGCGGGTATGTATATGTGTACATATATATATGTATACATATAGGTGTGTGTGTGTGGGTGGGTGTACATGCATGTGTTCCACGCGAATGTGAGTGAGCATATGCATATATAGCATATGCATATTTTAGATGAGTATATGAATATAATTGTATGCATATGGGTATGCGTATGTGTGTGTGTGTGTGCGTGGATATGTATATGTGTACATCTGTATGGTTGCATATATATGTGCACATATAGGTGTGTGTGTGGGTGTGCACGTATGTATTTCACGTGAGTGTGAGTGAGCATATGCATATATGCACATGTACTTGGGTGTGTGTGCGTGCATGTGTATGTACATGTGCATATATGCGGATTCTATGAGCGTTTTTTTTTACTTTCTTCCCGTTACTTATAAGTCATTCTAATAGCACTTTTGTTTGTCTTGATAATGGTCATCTACACAGTAATTTTTCTTTGTTTAACGGTCATTTTGATAGCATTTTTGTTTGTTTTAATAACTGACGAGATGCCAGAGCAGATTTGTGTCCCAACATCTGAAACTCGGAGTTTCATTATGGAACCGAATAATTGTCACATATTATATTACAGATAAATTCCTCTATTTACAAAGTATTGAGGGCTCATTCATTCTTTTGTTGTCATACTATTACTATTAATATATTTACATATATCGTTGGAGGGTCAGTGAAGCAATTGTGGTAAATGCAGTTGGATTGTCTCTAGCATAAACAAGGCTTCTACAGAAAAAAACAAATGACCCCATCAAGCTGATCAAGAGTACATCTATCTGTTAGCTATCTAGAGATGACTAGAACATCATCTCTATAGAGACCAAAGAGAGCACAACTTAAGGGGCTCCTTCAGCTGAGCACCTAACATCAAAAAAAATTTTAATATGCTCCCCTAAGCCACAATCAGAAGCAAGAATAGGGTTAAAATATATTTGAAACAGTTTGATTTCTGCTGTAAGATACTTTATTGCATGTTCAGTTTGGGAGTACTCCAAACCATTTTAGGTAGGTTTCAATTACTCTTAACTATCAGCCTATGACCCCCAACATGCAAAATGGTAGTGTTGGTACCGTATAACAAATAAAGAAGAACAGCTTGAAATCCAAGTCAATAAAGACTTTTTTCATCAATATTAATAATTAAAAAATTTAGGTGTATCAATACATCCTTAATCAGTACTTGTGAGGGCGCGTGGCTTAGTGGTTAGGGCATTCGGCTCATGATCGTAAGGTTGTGAGTTCGATTCCCGGCGACGCGTTGTGTCCTTGAGCAAGACACTTTATTTCACGTTGCTCCAGTCCACTCAGCTGGCAAAAATGAGTTGTACTTGTATTTCAAAGGGTCAGCCTTGTCACTCTCTGTGTCACGCTGATTTCCCCCGAGAACTACGTTAAGGGTACACGTGTCTGTGGAATGCTCAGCCATTTGCACGTTAATTTCACGAGCAAGCTGTTCCGTTGATCGTATCAGCTGGGACCCTCGTCGTCGTAACCGGCGGAGTCTTTAAGAATCAGTACTTACCCATAAGCTTACACAAAATGATCCGGCAGCAACTGCTTTGTTTGGATAGTAATAAATAATGTAGTTATCATTTGAGTAATCATAAATTCTACGTATTGAATAAGCATTTACTGAAAAACCGACAATTGAAATAATGAAACCGAGAATTCCAAGGACCAGATGCAGCGCTCCTGTTATTGTCATTGAGGTGTACTTGAATGTAGAAATCATCTTCAATGCTGATATGAGACTTATCTAAAAATGAAAAAAGTTTTAAAACTTAATTATGAACAAAGTAAATAGGGCTTTTGCTGTTTTTCAAATATCACTTGCAAAAATCATTAATACAAATATAATCAAATTTATAATTTTGGAGCAAATAGGATTAAAACTAACATAGATACCGAAAATAAGTAACTCAAAAATAATAGTTAAATTACATGGCCATCTAAAACTAATGTGGGGGAACTCTACTACAGCCATTGTCCATGTTTTATTGAAGAATATTATAATTAGACCAAAAATATTTCATTTTCCCCGCAGCCCATCAAATAGCAACAATTTTTCATAACAGAACCTTGTATTTATTTTCATTTAGTTTTATCTTGTGTAAGTGATGAAAAAGAGAGTTAACAAAATGAAATTTTATATAAATTATGTCAACGTAAATAATGTAAGTTTTAATATAGTTTGTTATCCTCTTGATTTAATGTTTATTTCATATAGAAAAAAGATTTTACAATTTGGAAAATGTATAAGAGAAAAATAATAAAAATAAAATAAAAACAAAATCATTTCCATGTAGAGAACTAAGATTGGTGGGTGGGATAAAGAAATTTTGTCTTCTTTAGAATGTAAATTTGAAATGTTCCAGAATGTGAAATACAATAAAACTACAAAAACTAATATAAAAATTGCAAGTAGCATCAGGAGCGGTCTTAATACCAAAAGCTATTAGTTATTGCCACTTAAAAGTAGATGCGTTAGAATACTACAACAGATACCATGAGAGAATGTCTGATACAGTCTTTTGGTGCATATAAGCAATTTTGTTCACACTGCTAGCAGGAGATAAATCACTGCCATCACTGAGACTACCAGATCACATGATTTCAGCTTTTCCTGGCCTCTGAATGGAAGACACTCAACTGATGAAGATAGCATTAATATCTGTCAATATTAATACTGCTCCCGTTCGTACTAGTTATTTTTTAGTAAGCTCACTAGCTATTCATGACACCAGCGTCTGATTAGATACTGTGATTCTATGTACACCACCAGTTGAGATATAGCTGCTATCTTCAGCAGTTGAGTATCTGCCATTAAGAAGGCCAGGGAAGGCTGAAATCACATGATCTGATAGTCTTGATGGCAGTGATTTATTTCCTGCTAGCAGCATAAACAAGACTGCTTACATATACCAAAAGACCATATCAGAGATTCTCCCATGGGAACTGTTGTAGTATTCTGTATTCTAACACCACA
This sequence comes from Octopus sinensis, assembly GCF_006345805.1. Lineage (NCBI taxonomy): Eukaryota > Metazoa > Mollusca > Cephalopoda > Octopoda > Octopodidae > Octopus > Octopus sinensis. The sequence goes on from NW_021834413.1 coordinate 33,329, forward strand.
TCCACTTTTAAGAGGGGATAAATTAAATAAAAATCCTTTTAATGGTGGTTGCTGTTTTAGTGGGTGAGGACATGTTTAAAATACACAGATTTTTTGTTTTTTTTTCTAAAAATTTGAATTACATGAGTTTTAGAATGTAGAATATAAGAAAGAGAATAAAAATTATCAATAATGATGTCTGTCATGAAGATACAAGTAGGAGGGATGGGGAAAGCATTTAAAAAATTATGGATTAACATTTTTTTTTAAAAGCTTCCTCTTCCCCCATCATTATGAAGTACATGGTGCGAAAAGAAATTTGGAAAATCCTAGTGAAAAAGAAGAAAAATTCAACTTATGTGAGCAATTCAGAAAATCCAGCTATATATACATGCGTGTGTTTGTGTGTGTGTGTATGTGTGTATCTCGGAGATATACTTGTCTGGTATCTTATCAATGGTATTATTATTTTTTCTTTTATTAAAGGTGGCAAACTGGCAGAATCATTAGCAGGCTGAAATTCTGAGTTTAAATTCTGCTGGGTTCAACAATGCCTTTCATCCTTTTGGGAGTCAATGTAATAAACTTAATCCCTTCCCCCAAATTATGCTTCCAGTAGAAGGATTATTATTATTATCAGTATTATAAAAAGTGGAGCACTGGCAGAACCATTAGCATGCTGGACAGAATGTTTAGTGGTTCTGAGTTTCAAATTCCGCTGGTGTCAACTTCACCTTTCATCCTTTCAGGGTCGATAAATTAAGTATCAGTGAAACACTGGGGTCGATGTAATTGACCATTCCCCTCGCCCCAAATCTGAAGCCTTGTGCCTCCAGTAGAAAGGATTATTATTACACTGGTCAACAAAATTAAATGTATTATACTCATTATGAATGCAAATCAACTTTTTAGACTAATTTTTCATGTTGATTTCAAAATTTCACACCATTTGTATGCAGCATGTACCAGTATTTCAGTAGATACACGCAAATATTTACATCTTCTGTTTCTCCATAGCACTAATGTCCTAGTGAAATCATTCACTATGTTCATCAGACATTGCTCCAAGGTTATCTGTGAAGAAATCCAGATGGGAGCCCAAGAAGTGAATGTTCAGTGACACGCAATAACCCATTGCTGAGTAATATTCCAGAAGATTCTTGACACTATCCTTGAAGTCAATTGCCTTCTTGTTACCCAAGAAATTCTCGCAGATCCAATTGAAAGCATTACAGGCAGGCAGTTCCAGTTCATTCAGTGTCGTCTTGAAGTTGACATCTTTGAGTACTCCTCTAATTTGGGGGTCTGACAAAGATACCCTCTTTCATACTCGCCTGAGTGATTTGGGGAACTTTTCTACAATATACTCGAACCCTCTGCCATTTCTCTTCCCTAGTGTCTTTACAAACTGTTTCATCAGTCCAAGTTTTATGTGCAAAGGAGGCAATAGGACATTACACGGATCTTCAAGAGGTGTATTCTTGATGCTAGATAGTCTTGGCTGGTATGATGTTCTTGCTGCCAGTCTGATTCCAAATAATATCTGTCAGTTGCCCGACTATCCCATAGACACAAGAAACAACAGTATTTTGTGAAACCTGACAGCATTCCCATTAACATTCCAATGCCTTTCAAATCTCCACATATTTTCCATGAGTATCTTTCATAGGCAACGGCATGAAATAAAAGTTCCATGTTCTCATATGGTTCATGAAGATGAACAGAGTGTGCAATAGGAATGGAGGACTTCAAATTACCATTATGAAGAAGTACATCTTTTAAACCTCGTTTTGAAGAGTCAATAAATAAATACCATTCTGCAGGATCATGATTTTGAGATAAACATTCGAAAAGTCCATTGATGTTATAGCAAAAGCAGGCCTTCAACAGAGAAATATGTTTGTAGAACCACATTTCTCTGCTGAAAATAAGTTACACAAACACCATGTTCTAGCAGATACTTCTCCTTCAGTCTTGATGCCAACAATTCTGATTTATCTTTTGAGAGGTATAAGTCTCTGACAAGATCATTCAGTTCAGCTTGGGAAAATTTTTGAGGTTGAAAGCTATCATCATCAGCCATGTAATCTTCCTCAGCAGCACTCTTGTGACGGTCAGCATCATTATCTTATGTTTCAATACCATCATCTGGTGGAATTGGAATTGGCAGACTTCCATTGTGAGGCACAGGTCTGATTGCAGAATCCAAATTGGGATACACAATTTTGTGTTTATTCTTCATAGAAAATCCTGTGACATTATTTTGAAAAAATAACAGTCATTAAAATGGTCATTCAGCTCCATATCATTGGAATGGCAAAAGACATGGACTTCAATCTGAACCAGTCATGTAAGCCATTTGAGCAAGCCGAGCACATAAAATGTGGGGCCCATAACTTTTCTTGATCACCAAGAGGTCAGTCAAAGTATAGCTTATAAATCTTCTTGATCTCTGATGTTATTGTACATTTTTGAGCTTTCACAATAGAAAGGATTATTATTATTATTATTATTACTTGTCTTTCGTCCTTTGGGGTCGATTTGATAAGTACCAGTCAACTAGCCGACTAGCATACATACACCCTAAAATTTCAGGCCTTGTGCTTATTAGCAGAAAGAGTAGTTAATGTTTACTTCAACTCCTGGTCACCAATACAAAAAAAAAAAAAAAGTGTAATAGGTGTAAAATAACGTGTAGAAAACAAATATAAAAACAAAAATTTGCACAAACCAACAGGACTTTCAGAAAATTCACATGATCCGATTTTTCCCTCTTAATTTGTGGGTATCTTTTAATGAAAGTTTATACAAATACTTTTAAAATGGCATAGATCACAATTATAAAGAAATTTGTGGGAGAAAATTTTTTCAAAGAGGTGGGGAGAGGAGTTTCAGAAAAACGGAATTTCAGATCAAGAAGACCACATAAGTTGGAATTTCTCTGCTTTTGGAGTTGTTTTTCACCACAGCCTTCAAAATGATGGGGAGCATCTTTTTATGAAAACCATGGTTTGGAAAATTTACAATTTTTTTACTCTATATATTTCTGTGTACTTCTCTCTCTGTTCATTCGGATAAGCTTTAGAAATTGTTGCGCTTATGCACACACAAACACAAAAATTGTCCAGACATTTAGCTATTATCTTTAGCATATCGAGTTTCATGGTGAAGACTTCACATGCTGTAATCCTTTTTCTGTTTCACTATAAATCTACGCATGTAGAAATGGATGAAACAGCCGTTCATTTCCGCGTTTAGACAGTGGGATGTGGTAGCAAAGGGATGTGGATCAATTTTGGAGATTTTCATAAAAAATTTGAAATTAAAACTGGTCTTTTTTTTCCCCAATATTCTTAATCTCCGTATTTTGCAATGTAGATTGAAAAACAAATTCCGAAAAATTGTTAAAAACTGGAATCTGGGAGTGGGGGGGAATTAAAAATTTTGTAAACGTGGTTTTTTGCCTATTTGGAATCTCCATCATGGAAAACATAGGAAACTGGTGAAAAAAAATTTTTTTTTAAATGGTAAAGTCTGTTTCATGTGAGGTGAGGGTGACTGCGCCAGGTCTCCCAAAATGATAATTTAAATTTTTACCCTCGCCTTAATTAAATGAGGCCGTGTATGTGTGTGTATGTGAGAGAGAGACAAAAAATGTTTCAAACAGAAAAGTATGCCATTTAAAATTAATGGTTAATGAGGACATTATAGAAAAAAAAACAAAAAAAAAAAATAGTACATCAGGTAAAAAAAAAAGGTGTAGGAAACGAATATGAAACAAAAATGCTCGGAAAGCAACAGGGTACGGAGAGGCCTTCGAAAATTCACAAGATCCGATGCTTTTCCCTTGTAACTTTGAGGAAAATATAATCCTTTTGAAATCACAAATTAGGCTTTTCCTCAGGAACTTGGATGCTAAACATCCCTTTGAAGGGTTCGGGTCCTTCTATTATATATGTGTGTGTGTGTGTGTGTGTGTGTAGTAGTAGTAGTAGTAGAGGTAAGGACCCGAACCCTTCAATGGGATATTTAGCATCCAAGTTCCTGAGGAAAACCTACTTTGTGATTTCTCAAAGTTACGAGGGAAAAATTCGGATCTTGTGAATTTTCCGAAGTCCTCTCCCTACCCCCTTGGAAAAAAATTTCCCCACCAAATTTGTTTATAATCGTAATCTATACCGTTTGAAACGAATTTATATAAAATTTCATTTAAAAAACCCCTTTTCCTAAAAGTTAAGAAGGAAAAACATTGGCTCATGTGAATTTTCCGAAGGCCTTTTCCCATCCTACCCCCGTTGCTTTCCAGGCATTTTTGTTTTCATATTCGTTTGCTGCGCCTTTTTTTACACCCTTTGCCCTACTTTTTTTTTTTTCTTTGGATTTCATTTCTGGGTAATAATGTCAAAATTAACCAAATTAATTATCTTTTATATACCTTTTTTTAAAAAAAAAAAAAAACCCACTGTAGATAAATCCCAGAAATGGCCTCAGGTTCTCCAATATAAATTATAAACAGAAACAATCAGGGGCGGGGAGTAGGGTTGAAAAAAAATCATAATTAAAAATTTTTTATATAGCATAAATGTGATTATGGGTAGAAAAATATTTTTTTCTACTCTAGGCGCAAGGCCCGAAATTTTGGGGGAGTGGGCCAGTCGATTAGATCGACCTCAGTAAGCAACTGGTACTTAATTTATCGACTCCGAAGGGATGAAAGGCAAAGTCGACCTAAGCGGAATTTGAACTCAGAACGTAAAGACAGATAAAATAATGCATAGAAAAATATTGGAAAACAGCAATGAGAGTGAGAAAGAAGCGAAGAAGGTTGTCTTTGGATGTGCTAGAAACGACAGCCAAATTTCCTTTAAATCACGCTTTTTCCTCTGAAAATATTTCCATTTTTTCTTTTTACTGAAAAGACTTCTTCCATGGTTTTTTAAGAGCAAAATCTTGGCCAAAATCGGTCCAGAGGTGGGATGGGGTAAGTAAAAAAGATTAACTTATGTGGTCTTCCTGATCCGAAACTCCGTTTTTTTTTTTTTTTTGTGGGAGGGGGTTCCGAAACTTTACTCCCTACCTGCCCGTAGGGAGAAAAGTTCCACAATTTCTTTATAATCGTAATCTATGCCGTTTGAAAGGTATTTGTATAACTTTTCATTAAAAGATACCCATTTTCCAGAAAGTTATTAGGGAAAAAATCAGATCGTGTGAATTTCCCCCAAATCCTTTCCCCACAGATTTCTTTATAATCATAATCTATGCCGTTTGAAAGGTATTTCTATAAGATTTCATTATTAAATATCCATTTTCCTGAAAGTTCAGATAGAAACATAGGGAGTTAAAGTAAACATTAACCGAGAGAATTATTATGTCACTCCTGCAAGCTACTGGTCACGCGTAACCCAGTATCTGTTGCTAAGTCGGGCCTTCGGAGGTTAAACTGGGTGTAAGTATGGACGTTTTCGGACACCTGGAAGTTGGAAAACAAGATACGTCAAAAGAAGAACGAACTCACGCGAGTCAACTGGCATCCAATATATTTATACACACCAACGAATCTGGCCTGGTGTTCAGGGGGTTGAATTTTGCCTACTACAGTAGGTTGAATTCCAAGGTGTGGTGAATAACTCTAATAGAAAACTTGTTGGCGTGTTGTTAATTGAGTTTATAGCAAATATGTGGATCAACCTTCAGCTATTAACATTTCCCAAAAGAGGGGCGGATCCTATTCAAGCCTTTCGCCACTGAAAACTAATTATCTTTATAAGCAACTGACACCTTTTAACATCACATTCATTGAAATCAGTAAATGAATTTTCCGAAATTCCTCTCCCTATCTATCGGAAATTTTTTTTTAAAAACAAATTCCAACATAATCGGAATCTACATAATTTGAAGATTATTTGTAAGAAATCTAATTAAAAAGTATCCATTTCCCTGAAAGTTATACGGAGGCGAAGCTGGGCTGTGACACACTTGTGTGGGCAAAAATGTAACTGATTCTATTTAAATTTTCTTTTTTGAAGATTTTATCATTTCAAAATTAACACATACACACGTTCTTAAATAGCTATTGCTTAAAAAAAAATTACCTGTATATTAGAAGTACTGAAAATAGGTAAATCCTTTTAATATCTCCTGCGTAAGCTTTCTCCGAGTAAAGGGTGTCACAGAATGACGTTATTGTTGACTTAATTGTTACAAGTTCAACTTTTTCAAATTTTCATCAGAATATTCTTAAAACATACACGTCTCATTTACTTTTTGATGCTGATGATGAAAATTGCATCCATTTTTTCTAGAAATTAATAATAAAGAAGTTACAAACATTTAAAATAATTTAATTTTAGCCAATCAGCAACCTTCATTTCATTTCATATTGTTTGTGCTGATTTCCACACAAACTTTTAAGTGTTCTCTCCACCTGCTAGAAATAGCAGCCAACTCTGCAGGTGAACACGAAAGATCGCCCTCGCTTGAGGCTGGCCTAGGTGTTTCTACATTTTGAATGCTATAACATTTAAATTAAAGTGTATCTCCACGGATGCAGTCTTTTATCGAACCCAAAATCCTCAAAAATTGTAAACAAAGTTTAAACACCAAACTTCGATACTTTCACACGCACGATTTTCACCCCCCCCCAAAAAAAAAACCTCGGATTTTTTGCATGGAATCAAGTACCCTGATTTCCTAATATGTTGCAAACCCCTTATTTTTGTTGGGAAAAAAGGTGGGGGTGGAGAAACTGAACCCCCCCTCACCCCATCCCGGAATCATAGGAATTTTTTTTTTTTTCATTGAATGAATTACGGTGGCCTCCTAATATGCCACAAACCCTTTTTTTTAGACCGGAAAACTGGGTGGGGTAAGTTCATCTGCACTATTTTCATTAAGTAAAAATCTCGGACCTTTTGCGTAGATCAAGTACACTGACCTACGAATACGAACTCATTTGCATACAGCCAATCAGAGTTCGCCTTGAAAATCCCAGTTCTATGTACTGCTACAGTACAGTCAGTCAGGCATAGAATGGTGTATGTTACAATTAAAGTACAACATAGTAGGTTTCATATAAGCATCATATCTTCTCTCACCATCCTTATAGATCAATTGAGCACCATCTCTATATGGAGCTAACATTAGGTACTTATGCTCAGACTAAGATTAGTGATGCTACATGTACGCAAGGCGAGCGCAATACGACACAACTGAAAGAAGCTCGTATGTATATGTTTGTGTGTTTGTCACCCTACCACCACCGCTTGACAACCGATGTTGGTGTGTCTACATCCCTGTCACTTAGCAGTTCGGCAAAAGACACCTATAGAATAAGTACTAGGTTTACAAAGAATAAGTCCTGGGGTCGATTTGTTCGACTAAAGGCGGTGCTCCAGCTTAACCGCAGTCAAATGACTGAAACAAATAAAAGAGTATTAAAATATTCGCGTGCGAATTTAATATTTGAAAGCTACAAACAAATCAAGAGAAGTTGCTAGAAATAACAGTCAAAATATTGTTTAAAACAAACATCTATTAGTTAAAGAAATTCAAGAACGAAAGTTTGCAATACACTCTAGGATTTTATAAAATAAATTATCTTCCTCATATCTCCTTCTCCTCATTAATTCACAAAGATAAGAGTCACCCATGGTACGGTGTGTCCCACACCGGCGTTTATTTCCTACACTCCTTGTCCACATGCGCAGCATCTTTGGTTACTATGGAAACGGAGTGTAAAAAAAAAAACCGCTTTTTTGTTGCTATGGAAACCGATTTTTTAAATAATCGCTTCTGATTGGCTAAAATACCCAAATTTTGCAAATTTTAAAGGCTAATAACTTTTTAATTATGATTTTAGAGGGAAAAAAAATTTCATTTTCATAATTAGTATACAAAACTTAATCCATATACTAAATGTGAAAATAATTGGAAAAAAATTGTAGACAGTGACGAAAACCACAAAAATCCGCTCACCGTAATGCATTCAACGAAAAAAAAATTCTAATGCTTCCAGGATAGGGAGAACCGGTTTCCCACACCCAACTCCTTTTTTCCGAATAAAAATAAGAGGTTTGCAGCATATTAGGAGGTCAGGGTACTTGATTCCATGCAAGAAATCCGAGTGTTTTTTTTTTTCTTGATGAAAATCGTGCTAGTGTACTTCCCAAGGGTGGAGGAGGGTGAAATTTCTGAGGGTTCCACCCTACCCCACCCCGTTTTCCGGACCAAGAAAAGGGTTTTGTGGCATGTTAGGTGGTCACCGTAATTCATTCAAGGAAAAAAAATTTCCAATGATCCCGGGAAAAAAAAAAAATTCCAATGATCCCGGGATGGGGGGGGCAGGTCCCCCCACCCTATTTTCCGAATCGAAATAAGGGGTTTGCAGCGTATTAGGAGGTCAGGGTACTTGATTCCATGCAAGAAATCCGAGTGTTTTTTTTTTTCTTGATGAAAATCGTGCTAGTGTACTTCCCAAGGGTGGAGGAGGGTGAAATTTCTGAAGGTTCCACCCTACCCCACCCCACCCCGTTTTCCGGACCAAGAAAAGGGTTTGTGGCATGTTAGGAGTTCACCCTTATTCACTCAAGGAAAAAAAAAATTTCCAATGATCCCGGTAAGAGGTGGGGGTCAGATCCCCTACCCTTTTTTCCGAATCGAAATAAAGGGTTTGCAGCATATTAGGAGGTCAGGGTACTTGATTCCACGCAAAAAATCCAAGTTTTCTTCTCTTCTTAATGAAAATCATACGGGTGTAAGTATCAAAATTTACCGAAATTCCAGTTTATGAGGCTGACCTATCCATGACGTCCGTTCAAACTCGTATATACGCATACATATTTATACACACCTATGGATGTGCATACATAAAGATATGTGTTTATGCGTGTCTGTGTGTGTGAATATGAGTGCGTGCGTGTGTTTGTTTACATTTCTTAGATTGAGGAAATCAGTAAAATATGTTATTCTTTACTTGAAAAAGGAAATAAGGGCTTGTATCAAAACTAAAATGCAAGGAAAAAATAGAAGTATGGATGTGTGGTCCCGGGTTCAGTCCCACTGCGTGGCACCTTGGACAAGCGTCTTCAACTACAGCCTCTAGCCGACCAAAGCTTTGTTAGTGGATTTGATAGACGGAAATTGAAAAAAGCCCGTCGTGAGTGTGTGTGTTTTGTATACATTCGAGGCTTTCTTCCAAGGAATCTAATGCGCTTGGCTTAGATTTTCCTTTGGGGCTGGCCAGATCGGAGCAATCTCAAGATTAATCAGCCGAAATTGCGAGGATGATCCGGTTCTTGACTGAAGATTGAAGGCTTCGAATGTCCCGTCCGTGTTTTTTGCATCGTCTTCTAAATGTTTTGCGTTCTTGTCCCTGTTTGTATTTATAAATATATATATATGTGTATGTATGTATGTATGTATGTATGTATGTATGTATGTATGTACGTATGTACGTATGTATGTATGTATGTTTGTATGTATGTATGTATATATTTATGGGTGATACGGTGATACACCGGCGCGAGATCTAAGTGAGCAAATTTACTTTGGTGTGTGATAATTTTATCGATACGCAAGAAAAAGGTGTTCAGCACTCTCCCTCATCTGTAGCCAACAGAAATAATTAAGGTGAGATTGGAAGGTTCTTTGGTTCAATCCTGTCATCTTTTTCAAAATACGAAATTTCGAATCCAACTGGGTCTTCTCAATTGCTTGAGTATTGGTTCCTGTGTTTCTATCAACGTAATGTTTTTTTGTGATTGATAATTGAATGGCGAAAATTTATACGATTTAGATTGGACTATACTGGCCATTCGTTGGAATGATCAACCGAATTTTCTGCAACTTCTTTTTGAATTATGGGTTTAAGTGTTTCCCGATTTGTTTTTTGGGGTTTTTTTTTCTACATAGAAATAGCGGCAATCTGCGCCTTTCTTTTATCCAAAGCCCTTTTAATCTCACCTTCATTATTTCTGTTGACTACAGATGAGGTAGAGTACTGATGACATTTTGCTTGCGTTTTTAGCAGATGTTCGCTCAATTCATCGATAAAAATTATTTTAATTATAAAATTTTGTTACATTTATGTCTTAATAAATAAAGAAACCAAAAATAAATAATATAATAATTTTAAAAAAGCGAGCGCGTAGATCACACACTAAAGTAAATTTGCTCAGGTAGATCACACGCCAAAGTAGCACCAGCACAAAGTAAACTAAAAAGTAACATGAAGTAATCACCTTTAAGTTGTAGATCACACACCAAAGTAGCATCTATCTATGTATGTGTCTCTGTGTCTTTGTTTTTCCCCCACCATCGCTTGACAACCAATGTTGGTGTATGTACATACACACTCACACACACAAACACACACACATATTTAGTGAAATTTACATGCATGCATACATACATACATACATACATACATACATACATACATACATACATACATACATACATACATACATACACATGTAGTTCACAGATGAGATTCAGAGATTCTCCGTATAGAAGACACTTAGTAATGCTCGAAAGATACAAGCTTAGAATCCTTAGAATGTCTTTAGAGCGGATCAAGGTAAAGAAAGGCTATATGAGGGATCAGGGTGAGTAGGGATAGAAGCAATTATATGGATAAACAAATTAGATACATCAAATATATTAAGTATATTGTAGGCGTAGGAGTGGCTTACGAACTACATTGTTCCGGGTTCAGTACCACTGCGTGGCACCTTGGGTAAGTGCCTTCTACTATAGCCTCGGGCCAACTAAAGCCTTGTGAGTGGATTTGGTAGACGGAAACTGAAAGAAGCCCGTCGTATATATGTATGTATGTGCGTGTTTGTGTGTCTGTGTTTGTCCCCCCAACATCGCTTGACAACCGATGCTGGTGTGTTTACGTCCCCGTAACTTAGCGGTTCGGCAAAAAAGGGCCCGATAAAATAAGTACTAGGTTTACAAAGAATAAGTCCTGGGGTCGATTTTATCGACTAAAGGCGGTGCTCCAGCATGGCCACAGTCACATGACTGAAACAAGTAAAAGAGTAAAAGAGTATATTAGATACAAAATATGTCCATAGTTATACGTGCAAAACAAGAGAATGCAGAAGGTGGAAACTTTCAGATGAGGAATTTTTAAGTATAAATACATAGATATTTATATCAATAGGTCCAACTTACACAGAGTACAAAAGACAGAGAAAATTAAAGGGGTGGAACAAAAGTGTTATAAGTCCAACAGCTGTTTCTGGGGGCTCGGCGATCCATAATAATATTGGTAGATTTAGTTCATCGTAATATGCGGCCGTATGGATGCAATTAACACTGGATAAGATGAGCATACGTCGTCAGGGTAAAGAAGATCTTATATTTCAGATCTAATTGTTTTGAAAACAAACGTGTTTAATAGCTAATTTCTTATATATATCTGTACGTGTGTCCTTGTGTAATTGATAACTAAATATAATTTACAACAAAAAATTGCAGTTATATTTTGATTACAATGCAATCATCTTCAGATCGAAACCTTTCAATGCTGTTCACCTGTATTCAGCATCTCTGACTGCCACCCACTCCCGCTCCATTTGTTGTTTTCCTCTTCTTTCCCCAGTGTGACTGACGAGCCACACATAATGCGTTTTAATATAGGTAAGATTTCCCGCTGAATTCGACTTTGCTGTTCATGCTTTCGAAGTCGATAAATTAAGAACCAGTGAAACACTGGAGTCTATGTAATCGACTAGTCCCTTCCTCCAAAATTTCAGACCTTCTGTCTTTAGTAGAAAGATTATATGTACGTTACGGAGATGTACTTGCATAGCAAGTGACCTTATCTGAGATCGTGTGCTGGAACTAAAACAATTGCAGCGTGGAAGGTGTTTATAAGCCATTTAAGAAACACAAAATCCGTTAGATTCACTTCAACATTTAACACGGAATTTTGTCAGTGAACAGGTCGCGGTCTCAAAGCGACGAAAATATTTTGACAAATTAAATTTAAATGCTGAGGTGAATTTAACGGATTTTATGTGTTTCCTAAATGTCTTATAAACACCTTCCACGCTGCAATTGTTTATTATATGTATGACTTTTAGAAAAAAATGAAAGCGATTTTCGTCAACTTGCAGAAAACTACGTCAGAAGTGTATGTTTGAAGAATATTCTGATGACAATTTGAAAAACTTGAAGTAGTTGGAAGAAATTGATTTTCCTCTTCGTCTTCCTCCTCTACTTTTTCCTGCGCTTCCTCTACTAATTCATCTCCTCCTCCTAATTTATCTTCTCCAACTTCCTCTTCCACTTTCACTTCCACTTCTTTCTTTTCTTATAATCCTTCTTCATCTTCATTCTCCTTCTTCTTCAATTTTTCTTTCTTCCCAACCTCTTCTCCTATTTCCTCCTCGTACTCCTAACCCACATCCCCCTTCTTCTTCTTCTTCTTCTTCTTCTTCTTCTCTTCTTCTTCTTCTTCTTCTCCTTCTCTCCTTCTTCTTCTTCTTCTCCTCCTTCTTCTTCTTCTTCTTCTTCTTCTTCTTCTTCCTCCTCCTTCTTCTTCTTCTTCTTCCTTCTTCTTCTTTCTTCTTCTTCTTCTTCTTCTTCTTCTTCTTCTTCTTCTCCTCCTCCTCCTCCTCCTTCTTCTTCTCCTTCTCCTTCTTCTTCTTCTTCTTCTTCTTCTTTTCTTCTTCTTCTTCTTCTTCTACGTTGTCGTTTTCATCCTTTCCTTCTTTTTTCTTCCACCCCCTCCTGGTATTATCTTCTTCACTATCTTTCTCCTTTTCTTTTCCTTTTCTGTTATCCGCATTCTCTTACCCTTCTCATCCTTTTCGCCTTCTCCTTTATTTCACCTTCCTTTTTCTTTAGAGAGAAAAATGGATGACAACGTACGTGTCACCTAAATGAAAAAAATATGCTCGGAAGTTTATCCTTTGCCACAAATAGAAACCATATTCAGTAAGTTTAGTGGTGCAAGATTCTTCGTTAAGATTGACTTAACCGACGCTTTTAGGCAGATCAAGCTCCAGGAAAATAGTCAGAAACTCCACGTCATCAATACTATAAGAGGGTATACTTGGTTATGCGATTACAGATGAGGATCAAAAATAGTCCTGCAATTTTTCAGCATGCTATTGAGAATGTAGTGCTCAAGGGACTAAAATATTTCATTACTTACCAAGAAGATTTTTATTGTTTTTGCAAAGACGGAAGAGAGCCTGAATAAACATTTAAAATCAGTGTCAACAATGAAAAATGCAAGCATCACATTTTTAGGCTGTGTGATATCGAGAGAAGGAATTAAACCCACAAAAGAACTCACTCACAAAATCATGACATTAAATCACCCCACAAAAAAACAAAGGAACTGCGATCCTTTCTTGGCTAATCGGATACTTTGAGCAGTTCATTTCAAATTTCAGTGAGAAAACAATTAGCATGCAGAAACTAACTACTGCTGATCGTTTTCGGTGGACAGACACATAAAAACGTAAAACAACCGGTGGTGGGGTGCCCTCAAAAGAGTCATTCGACTTGAATCGATTAGTTTTAGCAAGCAGTTAAGTCTAGAGCAGACTAGAGTAGAAAGGGAATTAGTTAAGGCATTAGAAGAGGCGCTGAGAATGGGCTCTGCACCCCAAGTGTTGGCAGCGAGATCGGCCCTGGACCGACACCTCAATGCCAAACACAAAGAATGCAGAGCCCGAGCTAAAATACGTGCACTGGGCCGCGAGAGTATCAACGTTGCCGGGTGGGCTCGCTCGGAAGAAACCCGACGTGGTGTGGAGGTTACGATAAGGTCTGTGGTAGACGGGCATGGACAGGAGATCCAAGGACAAGAAGAGATGTGCAAGGCCTTTCGCGAGCACTTTGCCACGTTGTTCGGAAGGAGCGGGACGCTGGACCATGGGGTTGCCCTCCGGCATTTCCTGGCTGGCGGCCCGCGTCTTTTGGCGCGTATGATGGGCTTTCAGTTTTTGTCTACCAAATCCACTCACAAGGCTTTGATTAGCTTACAGCTATAGTAGAAAATACTTGCCCAAAGTTCCACACAGTGGGACTAAACTCCACATGCTTGGAATGCAAACTTCTTACTACACAGCCACACCTGCCCCTATAGCCATGCCTATATTTATCATCTATAACTATGTTGTTTTTTTATATAGTGTAATTTTCTGCTACGATAATTTACTCTTTTACTTGTTTCAGTCATTTGACTGCGGCCATGCTGGAGCACCGCCTTTAGTCGAGCAAATCGACCCCAGGACTTATTCTTTGTAAGCCTTGTACTTAATCTATAGGTCTCTTTTGCCGAACCACTAAGTTTCGGGGACGCAAACACACCAGCATCAGTTGTCAAGTGATGTTGGGGGGGGGGACAAACACAGGCACACAAACACAAACAAACAAACACACACACACACACACACACACACACACACATACATATATATACATACATACATACATACATACATACATACATATATACATACATATATACATACATACATATATATGACGGGATTCTTTCAGTTTTCGTCTACCAAATCCACTCACAAGGCTTTGGTTGGCCCGAGGCTATAGTAGAAGACACTTGCCCAAGGTGTCATGCAATGCGAATGAACCCGGAACCATGTGGTTTGTAAGCAAGCTACTTACCACACACCCACTCCTGCGCCTATGCCAAAGAAGTTAATGTCATGTGTCATGGTCAACAGTAAATATGTTTCCCAAAGCTTTAATTTACAAAATTCCTATCGTCTAGAAGCACAGACATTGTGCTGTCTCTAAAAGGTTATATTTCAAGAAACTGACTAAGTTGCTGGCATCCTCAACTAGCTCTAATATACCTTATATTATTAATACTTATAAGTTGTTTTTTTTTCCACTAATATTACATACAATGACTCACTAAATCTATAAATCTTTTTGTATTGGGTATTTATTATAAATATCATGCCATTATGAATGGTATGATATTTGTTATAACTTCAGGTTCGCATTTTGTGCTGTTGGTGTAACTAATTATAATGAAACTATCAACTGCCCCATTATCTCCTGCTTTTCCATGTTACTGAACATTGTATACGCTAGAAAAAAATAAAGATACAATGCATTAACTTAATTTTAGTTTAGCAAGCACTGATTCGAAAATATAACTTTTCCTTTTGATGTTTATGCTTAATACAATTTCCTTTGCTTTCTATGTGGGAAGAGTAATAATAGAGTTAAAGTCTTTGGGAAATAGTATGTGTCCCTAAATCATTACAGGACCTAGTCTTTGTGTGCCTCAATAATCCTGAGAGCTATGTCAGCAGAGCACAGGCTTCTGATAGGGCTTCCCGTGCTAGACAGGTTAAAAGACAGAGGTCAGACTAATATGGATAATATGGATCACCTCTTTCCAGGAATAAAATTGGGTTTGTGTAGGGCCAACAACCCTACCGAGAGAAAAAGCAAGGTTACAGAAACATTGATGACAATTCAAAACCGATAAGCATTGGGAGAGGAAGGCCTTCCTTCATGGAAAACATGGTGCAGTAAAATCTGAAAAGAAGCTGCAAAGCTATCTCTCCTTACTACAAGGAGAAAGAACTGGGACAAAATTTGGGTGGGGCGCAGGTGCCAGTAGCCTGGACCAAGAGCCCACAAAGAAAGCAGAAGGGAGGATGCTCTAAAATTTGCTGGTGGTGGGATACTAAGTCAGAGCAGTAAAGCAGAGATATAACTGGAGAGAAGTAGAAAATATTGCCCAAAGTTGAGAAGAGTGGAGCAAAGTCATTGATGGCTTGTGTTCCATAGAGGGCAAAATGCTCAATGAATGACGTGTTTGAAAGTAATAAAAAGTGAAAGGAGGACTAGAAGAGAATAATCTTTTCTACACTAGGCACAAGGCCTGGAATTTTGGGGGGAGCAGGCCAGTCAATTAGATTTTAAATGTCTGAGTCATTCCCTTTCTCTCTTGGTGTGTTTTGTGTATTTATGTGTGGTGTGTGTGTGTGTAGTATGTATATTTATATTTTAATATATTATATAATATATATATATATATATATAATATATATATATATATATATATAGAGAGAGAGAGAGAGAGAGAGAGAGAGAGTTCATCCAGCGTGAAAACACAAAGAGAAAACACAACAATGCGAGGACGTGGAAAAATATAGTGTTATTGGACGCTCAGGAACAGAAAGAAAGGAGGATACATATACACTTTTTAAACGT